>NC_133297.1:22248997-22455697 GCF_005239225.2 Populus alba | reverse complement strand
TTTGAATGTGATTTAAAGGTTTTTAATGAGTTCTTCTAAAAGTTTGTGCATGACTTAGAATTAATATTTATTTGTGTTAATAAACTAGGCGTGTAGAATTTTATTAAGGGTTCATGTGCCCAAATAAATTCTTATGGAAGAGATCCATATAAGTGCCCCGATAGGGTTCGCTTATCCTAGAAGATGGATGAGTTTTTTCCATAATTCGTGTATTATGGTAAAAAATACTTCCAATTAAAATTGATGAATATTTAGAATAGCTCTGAGAATTTTTTGGTCAACTCTTAATATTTAAATACCAGCCTCACTTATAGGTCCATCATTTATACTAGAACGTTAACAATTAATTCTCATGAATTAAAATTTTTATAATTATTAGAATGTTGACTAAATTCTCATAGATTCAATAAATTAATTATTAAATTCAAAATACATGCTTAAGAAAATAAAACATACCATGTATTTTATTTTTAACAATATATGATTTAAAAAAAAATTTGAGAGACTTGGCCTTATGCAACATGCAAAAAAAATATTTTTTAGTATTTTTGTAAGACCACATTTGGCCAAAGAAAAAATCCTTGAAATGAAAACTACTCAAAAGGTATTTGTCGAACACACTCTTAAATCAAATAAACCTTAAAAAATAACAGCAAACCAAACAGTGCTTAAAGATTGATGGATTTACCTAATCGTGTTGACTCGACTAGATTGACCCGACTAGGTTGCCCCATTTGGTGATTTAGTAAAAAACCATTTGTTGATAGTTAAAGACGAAAAATAGAATGATCTGATTGAGGAAAAATGAAAAGCAAAACTGCATAGATCTTACAATGAGAAGTTAAGTGGATAACTTAGTGTATGAGAGCAACAAATTGTCTGATGAGTTGTGGAGAAAGACAATGAGTGCTTTTTATTGGGATAATTGGATATGTCCATTACACGTTTGCTTTGGTTGCAAGCCAACTTGGGGATATACAACATATGCTATGGAAGGCCAAACTATCATAATTCTCTGAGTTATTCAAAGATCAGTATGCTTTGGGAGTCGTGGAAAGCATCAAACAAGACTGGAAGCTTTTGGTATTGATCAAGAAGAAATCAGATGGTTTGAGAGATCCAATTACTAGTGAAAAATACTTAATGTGGAGAATTCTATCATTGTTGACTATCCCGATGAATCTACGATTTGAAGCCAAAACTTCACAAGCCACTAAACTAAATATGAGAAAGAAGATTAACAACAAGGAAGAGTTGAGAGAACAATTGGAAAAGCTTCAAGTAGAAATGGACAATAGTAAAGTTCTTAGGATCTCCCTCAAGGAACAACTCTTCACTGAAGAGAAACTAAGGAAGTTTGTGGAGCAATAGTTGATGGAAAAAGACAAAAAGGTCATGTCTTTAGAGAAGAGTCTAAAAGAAAAAAAAAAAAAGGTAGCTAGAAACTAAGTTAAGAAAGCATAAGGAGAATTAGGAGCAGGTTCGATGCAAATCAATACTGAATTAGAGACATTGAAAGTTAATTTCAATGATTGCCAAGAAAGGACTAATATGTCTTTAAGGATCTAAGTGACACGACCAAAAGCTTGATGTCTTCTTTCAAGTGTGGGAGTATCGAAGTAATAAATAACTCGGCATGACTAGGGTCGAACCACATAGAGGTTAACTATATAAATTATATATAACAACAACAACAATAACAATAATAATAATTAGTAATAGCAATAATAATAGTAATAGTAATAGTAATAGTAATAGTAATACTAATACTAATACTAATAATAACAATAATAGTAATAATAGTAATAGTAATAATAAAGAGAGCTTTGAGATGTAAGATTGATGTAAGGATTAAATAATAATAAAAACAAATCTCAAGGTTAGAGGATCCACTAATGATACTTCAAACAAGTATAATATAAAACTCTTATTACTCAATTGGAAATCACACATAAAGGAGATTTCAATCATATTATAAATTGTTAACATGATTATATTAGTTATCTTATTCAAATAATGCTAATACTTGTAAATGTTGTTAGGCATTCATGATTATAACTTATGTTAACAACAAATCAAGTTCCTTTCATAGCTCAAGTGTCGGTTATACCATACAATATGGGCTATAAAAGTGTCAAATATTTGTTGTACCAAGTATTATACAACATAAATCTAGATTAACTATTTAACAAGCAAAGTATTAAAAGTAAACATGATAACAAATATAAAACATGTTAGTATCCAACATTAAGGTCCATGTTAAATTTATATTATACTTATTCTTACACCATTAGTGTACCATTTTCACCTTGACATAATTAACTTAGCTAAATGTAATAAAAGAAAGAAACATAAATGAACAAGATAAGAACATAAATGAGAAAGAAGTTAACTAAGTAAAGAAAAGGAAATGAAATGCATAAACTTGATATTAATGAGAGCAAAACATAAGCAATACAAAGAGAGAAAGCAATAGCATGATCTTGATCTGGAAACCAAGATGCCTTCATACATGGTAAATGCCTCCTTTTATAAGCCAAAATTTGGAACTATTGATTTGTTGACTAATTGATGAGTGGGTGACCACATCTTGACTTGGTGATAATCCTTATCTTATTGTCTGAACAAGACATCATTTGCTAACATCATAATTTGAACAGAATCCTCATGAAAGTTCTAGGAAATTATCTTAGCTTTCCAACAAAAAATAGATGAGGTCATTTGGACTTCTAGAACTCGAGATATGGGTTGAACACTAAATAGTGTCTGGGCTGCAGGATAGATTCAGACTTCTTTATTGTTCCTACAATTTGGACTTGAAAACAACATTTTTAAATCTTGGGCTCCGCATGAAAGTTGTATTTGGATTACTTCAACATCATCTTTGACATGAATTACTTGAAGAAAGCAAAGGTTGCTCTAATGTCATTCCTCGATGGTGTTATGATTGCTAATGAGATATGTTCTTGTTTTGTTCCTTGTTGAAAAAATTCAGTGGCAAGCAGTAGTAGGGAGGGAAAAACATGGTTTCAACCATTATTATTAATAAAAAATTGAGGAAGGATGGGGTGTTTTTTCTTGCAATAGTAGCATATGAGAAACCATGTTAGTGTATTAAGGTGTTAAATGTTGTTACATAGATGCTTATTGTTAGTGTGGACCATCTCATTAAAATCAATAGTTTCAATATAATTATTAGTTATTTATGTCAACAAAATAGTTGCCAATATTTTATGTAATTATAATGTAAATAACTTTCTATAATTAGATCAATATTATATTTAATATAAGTTGATTTTAAGGATTGTAAATCAAAATTATTTCTATTTAATGAAAAAGACTCTCATAGGTAAGAGTAATTTAGCCAATTTGGCATGGTGTCAAAGCTTCACTTTTGAATCTGCATATCTTGTTTTAGTTTTTCTTTGGTTTTCTTGACGGTGTAATCAGTCTTAGATACATAAGAATCTTAGGTCTTGAATTTTCTTTGATTCTTAGTTGTATTTTCTGGTTTTGTTGTGTTTGTTTAGAACATACATCAAACAATTCTGAATTGCTTGGTGTTCAATTCATTGGAAAAAAATTATTCAACATAGGAACTTCAGTTTCAAGTATTTGTCATGGGGAAATAATTGTGGGGTTATGTGGATGATAGTGATCCATGTCCCAATGATTCTACAAAATTGCTTCAATGGAATGCCTTAGATGCTTGGGTAATGTTCTAGATTTTAGGTTCTATTAAACCACTTATTGTACTTAATCTAAGGCCATATAAACATCACAAGTTATTTAGGGGTACTTAAAAAAGGTTTACTATCAAGAAAACAATGCTAGATGTTTTCAATTAAAAAATGATATTTCTAATTATTCTCAAGGCATCCTTTCCATTTAGGATTAATACTTTGGCTTTTAGAATTTTTAGGCAGAATATATTGATATTATTTATGCCAAGATGCCTATTGAATCTCTCTTCGTTATTTAACAAGTTCAAGACCAAAGCAAGCGCGATCAATTTTTAATGAAACTATGATATGAAACCATGTTAGAATATACATAAGAATTTGGAAGTAATGTTGTTGAAGGGAATTTACAATAGAAAGAGGTTGTTGTATAACAACACTTTCTCCACTACCAACCAAGGCAACTTGTAACATTCTTGTTAGCTAAATCAATTTATCTTCCTCATAAGAGAAAAATGGGACATTTTTTTTTAACTTATATAGGATTCTCTAAAATTTCTAATGAAATTTCAGCAGAATCTTCCCTATACCAGAAGATCCCAAGTTATTGATCATCATCCTGTACACGTCTTATACTCGCATCTTAATCATGTCACAATCACAATGAGTCTAACTCAATAATATATTCAATAACATAAATATAACATTTTATCTACTCAATTTCTTTCACATTTAACATACATAATTTAACAAATAAGATAAGCATACAAACATTTGAATTCCAAATATAAAATAATACAATCCAGTATTCCAAAAAAACAAAAAAACAAGGATGACACTATTATGTTCCAAGTTATATGGTTACTTAATAACAAAATACACATGTAATCCTTACATTCCTAATTCATGCAAAAGAAAAGTAGAGGACCTAAATATTACTCCTTACATGAATGGGAAGGACCAGGAATTCATAATTTTCAGAATAAATAAACTAAGAATATAATAGAATAGAAAAGGGAAATTTAAATAATATATGTGTATATATTTAATTATATACTAATCTTTGCACAACAATAGCTCATTAAATCATTATTTTGTCTTCCATGAATATGTCTCTATTTATCCTTATGGGAATCACTCATTATTTTTTTTTTATTTTATAGACATCTAAAATTTCATCAGGAGCACATCACCATGCCACATCTTCCTAATCGTTGCCGACACTAATAACTCACATTAGTATCTTTAGTCTTCCCAATCCAGGAAGATTGTTGCCGACACTAATAATTCACATTGGTATCCTTAGTCTCCCATTCCAGGATCGGCTAATCAAGTTTGTGGGAATGCTGACACCAACGTAACCCATTGATGTCATTAACTATTTATGAATTGAAATAGTTAATCAATGTTCTATATTATCTTAGAATATCCTCGGGTGTGTTGATGTCAAGAATTCTTGACATCATTAGCTTTAACCTCAGAAAAGCTAATCAAGTTCCATGAGTTTGCCGATACCAATATCAACTGCCGATATCATTAACTATTCTTAGCCCTAATAGTTAATTAAGTTTAATATTTCTCCTTCTCCGTGTTGGTCATGCCGATGTTAGCCAACCTGGCTAACATCATTAGCCTTCTGTATTTGGGATCGGGAAATCAAATCCAAAGGATGATTATCCATGAAAACTCATTATTTCCATCTATTCTGTTCGAAGAGACTCTTAAATCAAATCTGGTCTTTCAGTTTTCATTCATGTCATTTCATCTTCTCTCTTTTTGATCTCTTCCATAGACACAAGATTTATAATCTCAATAAATAACTAGAATCATTATTAACTAAGGAAGATATAAATGTAGAATACCTACCTGTTGTAGACACTTGACTCGCATTTCCCTGATGTTGTTGCACTCCTCTCACAGTTCCTCTTAAATCCACAAATATTCATCATTATTTCATATTTATTCATATTTCACAACATAATAATAGCAATGGTGACAATATCCATTTATCTTTTACCATAATTCTTTTACACCTACATTCCCCACTATTATCCTTCGGGATTTTAGCTCATTAGTAGTCATAAGGAACATCATAAATTCAATTTCAATCATGGTTTATTTCATTTTGAAGGAGAGGAGGCAATGTTATACACCTTACAAAGGAAGAAAGAATGAATTCCACCCTTAATACAATAGATTTCATTGTTTTGTCATCTTGGCTGAATCTGTCAACAAGGATGACAACTCGACTTCTCCTCAGATTTTTATTCATATCTAGGTTTCTAGGACTCCAAATTTGGCGGGGTTAGTGATTCAACCATATTATTCAATAGTTTCACCCACATTTAACTAGTTTTTTTGCCTATGTTTTATATATAAAATGCCTTTATATTCTTTGTTTTATGTTTTGAAGGTACTTTTGGATGAAAGATGCAAAAATGAGTAAATTGAAAGTAATTGGCAAATTTGACCTTCAGTCGATGTTTTGTGTAGAGCGTGAGCTCTAGAGATTGAAATTAAATTATTCCAGTGGCATTAAAAATCTAACATCCATACCATTCTGGAAATTTAAGGCAAGAAAATAAAATAAGGAAGAGCTTGGAAATCGTAGTCTTCAAAGTCAAATCTCGCAATTTGTCATTGTTGACTTTCGATCATTCCAACTTAAATATTTGGAGCTACAAAAGTCAAATTGATGAAAACTCAATTGCTTCGGATTCTCGACTCAAAGGCCTAACAACGCTCTAAATTTTAGCCAACAATGATGCCATATGAGGGAGATATGATTTTTCAAATATGACAATTGAATTGTGCCAGCAAACAAGTTTCATGGAAAACCGAGTCCAAATTATGTTTCGATGCATCTAAACCGATATCCAAGTTTTTATTTTAGCTTTAAGTCAAAGCTTGAAGATTTTTTACAAGGCTATTTCTTTGTTTTTTGGAAAATAGTTATTGAAGTACTTAAATGTAAACAGTCTACTTAAGAGAGGACTATTTTGTAAAATAGAGACTAGGGTTTCCTAGTGTATAAAAAAAAGAGAAGGAAAAGATTGATGTCTTCTCCCAAGTGCAGGAGTGTCGAAGTAATAAATAACCCGTCAAGACTGGGATCGAACCACAAAGAGGTTAACTATATAAATTATATATAATAATAATAATAATAATAAGTTAAAGAGGACTTTGAGATGTAAGATTAATGTAAGGATTCAACAATGATAAAAACTAATGTCAAGGTTAGAGGATCCACTAATAGTATTAGAAATAAGTATAGTATAAATTATTTTTATTAATCAACTGGAAACCACACACAAATAAGGTTTCACTCGGATGATTTATCCTTAATCATTATAAATTTTTAACACGATCATATTAATTATCTTATTTAAGTAACACCAAACTTTTAAATATTGTTAAGAATCCATACGGTTGGTTATGAAAGTGTCAAGCATTTGTTGTACCAAGTGTTATACAACACAAATCTAGATTAACCATTTAACAAGCAAGGTATTAAGAATTAGTAAAATAAAAAGATAAGACATGTTAATAATAAACTTTATTGGATATAAACATTCAAGCCCATGTTAAGTTTATATTAGACTTATTCCAACACCATTAGTGAAACCTTTTCACCTTGACATAATAAACTTAGATGAACATAAGAAAGAAGATAAACATAAATAAACAACATACGAACATAAGTATAAAGGAAATGAAAAGCATAAATAATAGATTAAAGAAAATATAACATGAAATAAAACTTAAACATTACAAAAATATAAAGAAAGAAATAAAGAGCATGATCATGATCTGAAAACCAAAATGCCTTAATGCATGGCAAATGCCTCATTTTATAGGCCAAAATTTGGAACTATTGATTTGATGACTAATTGTTGAGTGGGTGGCCACATCTTAACTTGATAACAATCCTTATCTTCTTGTCTCAACAAAACATCATTGATAAGGTCAGAATTTGAACAGACTTAACTTATGAAAGTTCTAGAAAATTGTCTTGGCTTTCCAGGAAATTAAATTGAGGTCATTTGGACTTTTAGAACTCGAGATATGGATTGAACACTGAACAATGTTTGGGTTGTAGGATTGATTCAGACTTCTCCGTTGTTTCTACAATTTGGACTTGAAAACGGCCTTTTTAAATCTTGGACTCCATGAAAGTTTTAGGCCTTTGTCTTAGCTTTCCATCCATATAGAGCAGACCTAAATCCAAGATCTATAACTCCAGATATTACCCAATGACCGAACAGTGTTCCAGTTTAGACTGAACCATCATCTCTTTTCTAAGTTTGGCCTTCTCTTTGTCTTTTAAATTTCAGTAGTTAAACTCATCAATCAATCCTTTGATTTATGTGATAGGCCTACATTTAAGATGAAGATTTACCATAAATTAAAGGTATCTTATAGTATCAGACTTGTTATTAACAAAACATGCTTTCGTTAAGGAGTTATTGATACTTTAAGTGCAAAATGATGATATAAAACCTAGATAAATATGCACTTTTAAGTACTAGTCACACCCCCAACCAGCTTATTATTAGTCCCTAGTAATCAAAGCATTAAAATAGAAAAACAATTTGAAAATTCTATAAAGCAAGGCATTCATCATTCAACTTCCATTAATCTATTCAGATAAACAAATTCTCATTAAATTTATATATATCTGTTCAATTCCATTTAAACAAAATATTAATAAACCTTTCTTTTTATGTGCTCAATGTATGAAAACATAGATGATTGGGCTTTTATTGGAAGAAAACAATATTTTGTTATAATGTTTAAGGTTAACTTTCTTGGGTTAGGATTATTATCTTCTTCTTCTTCTTTTTCTTTTTCTTTTTCTTTTTAATATATATACATATAACTTAAAACACAATGCATCTTTAACCCATGTAATGAGCTTACGGCTAATGACTCTCAAACCAGTTGATCTTAGGGCATTAGGTGTTGAGACACCCCTACGAGCTTAGTAACTTGGGTTGCAGATATTGATACGTAGATTGTGCAATGTTTGATTCCCTTAAGCTTTTCTCCTCAACCCATGTAACTAGTGTTGGTCCAATAGCTCCCAAGTTAGTTGACTTTAGGGTATTAGGCGTTAAAACACCCTTTCGAGCTTAATTGTTTAGGTTAGGGAGGCTACGAAACCAAACTTATCTATGCTTTTATTATCAATTTTTTTTTTGTTTTTGCAAATTATATACTATCCCTTTCCCTTAGCTGTTACCTTTAACAAAAGAACATAAATAATGTAATAATCCAATATGCAACCCACAATCATATGTTAAAGTGTGTTTGTGAAAATGAAGTTTTAAAAATACTTGTTAAATGAGTATATGAGTAGAATCAAGTGATAACAATGCAAGAGCTTGTAAACCTAAATATTTTAAAAAGTATCGTGATAAACCTTGATAAGAATATTTACTAAGATGTGTCTCAAGAGTCAACAAAATTCCTCCTTACTCTGCCATCCTAATAACAGTTTTGTCAAATGGTTTTATTAAAAACAAAAGCAGTTAGTTGGTTAGTTTTTTTTTAATGTCAACTACTACCCTCTCCCGCCAACCAAAACGAGACATTGTCCTCAATGTCCTAAGGTAGAAAGATAGAATATAGAAGTCATCACCTAAAGTAACGAACTCTAACAATCCTGAAACACACTTAAACAAATATAAAAGATAACAAAACAAAAAAAATATTATGCTATTAATAAAACCAAAAAACATATTTTTTTACAAATGAAGACTCAAATCGTAGTTGTGATTGTGGCTCACATCTTCCCTTGGTTTTACGTCCAAGAATGGTTAAACGCCCTCTATGGGTCGAGGATAGGCTTCCTATTTAGTTTTCTTAAAAACTAGCAAACAAGGTCTCTTATAGTCAGATTTCCAACACTAAGTCGATCATGTTCTTTATGAAAATAGGGCTATAAATAATGAATTGCACAATGTACATCTCCAGTAGGATGCGTCTCACAAGTTAATAGAACATTATTTAAAGACTCCTTACTCAGACCATCCTTAATGAAATGAATTTTATCTTCATGGTTTATAGATAACATTCCTAAATAATGATATTGTGCATTAAAAGTCTATTTGGCACATCAAAGACAGACTTTCAATCGTTTTGCACGATATTTCTTTGCAAAAATGCTCTTACTTGTCAAAGGCATGTATGAAATAAAAGAATTCGAAGACTCACCTGATAATCAGACCTTTGCTTCAATCATCCAATGAATATCTTCAGGAATTTCATGATTCATTAACAACCTCAATCTTAAAAGTGCATTTTTATCAAGGTTTTATATCATCATTTTGCACTTGAAGTATCAATAACTCCTTAACTAAAGCATGTTTTATAATAACATACCTAATAATATAAGATACCTTTAATTTATGGTAAATGTTCATCTTAAATGGAGGCCTATCACATAAATGAAAGGATTGATTGATGAGTTTAAGTATTGAAATTGAAAGGACAAGGAGAGGGCCAAACTTAGAAAAGAGATGTTGGTGCAATCCAAACTGGAACACTGTTTGGTAATTGGGTTATATCTCGAGTTCTAGACATCCAAATGACCTCAAAGTTTTGGACAGATTTAGTAAGACATAGGCCTACAACTTTCATATGGAGTCCAAGATTTAAAAAGGTCGTTTTCAAGTCCAAATTATAGCAACAACGGAGAAGTCCGAATATGTCCTGCAGCCCAGACACTGTTCATTGTTCAACCCATATCTCGAGTTCTAAAAATCCAAATGACCTTAATTTTTTTTTTCTTGGAAAGATAAGACAATTTCCTATAACTTTCATAAGTAAATGGTTTTAGTTCTGATACTAGCAATGACGTTTTATTTAGACAAGAAGATAAGGATTTTCACCAAGTCAAAAGTTGGCCACCCACTCAACAATTAGTCATCAAGTCAATAGTTTCAAATTTTGGCCTATTAAAGAAGGCATTTGCCATGCATTTAAGGACTTGGTTGTTCAGATGAAGAACTTGCACTTGCTCTCTCTCTTTATATATTTTTTGTAATTCTTAAGTTTTGCTTTCATTAATATCTTGTTTATGCTTTTCATTTCCTTTCCTTTACTTAGTTAACTTGTATCTTATTTATGTTCTTATTTTGTTTATTTATGTTTATCTTCTTCATTATGTTTAACTAAGTTTATTATGTTAAAGTGAAAAGGTTACACTAATGGTGTAAGAATAAGTATATTATAAACTCAATATGGACCTTAATGTTTAATATTAACATGTCATATCTTTTTATCTTACTAATTCTTAATACCTTGCTTGTTAAATGGTTAATCTAGATTTGTGTTGTATAACACTTGGTACAATAAATGCTTGGCACTCTCATAGCCCAACCATATGATATTATCTACACATATGCTATGAAAGGAACTTGATTTGTTATTAACATAAGTTAGCATCATGAATTCCTGATAATATTTAAAAGTTTGGTGTTACTTAAATAAGATAATTAATATGATCATGTTAACAATTTATAATGAGCTATTAATGACAAATCATCCGATTGGAATCTCCTTTGTGTGTGGTTTCTAGTTGAGTAATAAGAGTTTATACTATACTTGTTTGAAATACCATTAGTGGATCCTCTAACCTTGACACTTGTTGTTATCATTGTTTAATTATCACATTGATCTTCCATCTCAAAATTTTCATCAACTTCTTCCTCTTCTTTATTATTATTATTATTATTAGTACTACTACTAATACTATTATTATTATTATTATTATTATTATTATTATTATTACTACTACTATTAATATTTTTAGTACTATTACTATTATTGTTGTTATTATTGTTGTTGTAGTTGTATTATTATTTATAATTTATACAATTAACCTCTATGTGGTTCGATCCTGGTCTTGCCGGGTTATTTATTACTTCGACACTCTTACACTTGGAAGAAGGCATCATTTTTTTGGTCTTGTCAATTATCTTATTTAAGTAACACCAAACTTTTAAATATTATCAGGAATTCATGATGTTAATTTATGTTAACAACAAATCAAGTTTCTTTTATATCACAGGTGTAGGTTATACCATACGGTTGGCTATGAAAGTGCCAAGCATTTGTTGTATCATGTGTTATACAACACAAATCTAGATTAACCATTTAACAAGCAAGGTATTAAGAATTAGTAAGATAAAAATATAAGACATATTAATAACAAACTTTCTTGGATATAAACATTTAAGCCCATGTTGAGTTTATATTATACATATTCTAACACCATTAGTGAAACTTTCTCACCTTTACATAATAAACTTAGCTAAACATAATGAAAAAGATAAACATAAATAAACAATATAACAACATAAGTATAAAGGAAATGAAAAGTATAAACAAGAGATTAAAGAAAATATAACATGAAATAAAACTTAAATATTACAAAAAATATAAAGAAAGAAATAAAGAGCATGATCTTAATTTGAAAACAAAGATGCCTAAATGTATGGCAAATGCCTCCTTTTATAGGCCAAAATTTGAAACTATTGTTTTGATGACTAATTGTTAAGTGGGTATTGCGATGTTGCGGTCGCACAAATTAATTACCCTAGTTTCAAACACAACACACAAGATAGTGTAGAGCAAGCAAGAGGTCAATCCCACGAGGAAGGTTTAAGTCAAATTTGTATGCTAGATGTTATGCAATTTAGGAGGGGTGGACGTTATCTAGGCTAAAGCATAAGAAAATATAAAACTATCAAACGAAATTTAATAAAATCAAAAAATTATCAAGACAACAAACCTTGGTTGCAAGCACATATCCACCTACAGGAATCAGAACTGATCATGGAAATGAAACATCAATTTATATTTTGAATATTTATCTCTTCTTAACATTGGTTAGTTAACAGATCCGCCATATAACTAACCCTAACTATCAAACAACTACAGTGTCCGCACTAGTAGTTTAATTCAAGGGCAGTCTTAAGAACTAGATAAGTTTATTAATCAAGAAAACATAAATGCCCGCTGTCTATGTTTGATTTGATTGAATGTTCTTCCTAGGATTAATAACATAGATCCGCCACAATTATTAAACTCAGTTGCGTCACAAGTTCATATACCACAACTTCGGTTTTGATATCAAACTTAGCAATAGATTGTCTACAATAATAACTTAGAGTACGCTCTAACAATTAAAATAAACAATCATATGAAAAAAAAAGCCTAGGAGAACAAACATATTTATCATATAAACTGAAAAGAAAAGGTAAAATAAATCTCACAGTTCTTGAAATCCGAAGGTTTTCATGTCCTTGCAACCATGAAAAAGTGTTTAGCCTTGCATGTTTGTTGAACAACTAATCAAAAATAAGGAAGAATGCATAATTTTGAGTTTCTTAAAGGAGGGGGGTGTTTTTATCCTCTTGGTTGGCTGCTCCCTTTCTCTTCTCTCATTCTTTTTATGTCCTAGGAAACCCTAGTCTCTATTTTACAAAATAGTCCTCCTTTAAGTAGACTATTTACATTTAAATACTTCAATAACTATTTTCCTAAAAAAGAAGAAATAGCCTTGCATAAAATCTTCAAGCTTTGACTTAGAGGAGCTGAATTTCTGAAATAAAAACTTGAATATCGGTTTAAATGCTTTGGAACATAATTTGGACTCATTTCTTCACGAAACCTGTTTGCGGGCAGAATTCAGTTGTCATCTTTGAAAAATCATATCTCCATCATATGACATTCTTTTAGCTGAAATTTGGAGTGTTGATAGTATTTTGAGTCAAGAATCCAAAACAATTGAGTTTGTATCAATTGGGCTTCTGTAGCTCAAGATATTCAAGTTAGAATGGTCGAAGGTCAACACTGGCAGATTGCGAGATTTGACTTTGAAAGTTGCGATTTCCATACTCTTCTTTATTTTATTTTCTTGTCTTCGATGTCCAAAAAGGTATGGATGTTAGCTTTTTAATGCCACTAAAATCACTTCATTTTGACCCCTAGAGCTCACGCTCTGCACAAAACATCGACTGAAGGTCAAATCTGCCAATTATCTCCAATTTACTCCCTTTTGCATCTTTCATCCAAAAGTGCCTTCAAAACATAAAACAAATAATATCAAGGTATTTTATATATAAAACATAGGTAAAACACTAGTTAAATATGGGTGAAACTATCGAATAATATGGTTGCATCAGTGGGTGGCCACATCTTGACTTGGTGACAATCCTTATATTCTTGTCTAAATAAAACGTCATTGATAATGTTAGAATTTGAGCAGACTTAACCATGAAAGTTCTAGGAAATTGTCTAAGCTTTCCAGTAAAACAAATTGAGGTCATTTGGATTTCTAGAACTTGAGATATGGCTTGAACGCTGAACTGTGTCTGGGCTGTAGGACAGATTCGAACTTCTCCGTTGTTGCTACAATTTGGACTTGAAAACTACATTTTTAAATTTTAGACTCCTCATGAAAGTTTTAGGCCCATGTCTTAGCTTTTCATCCATATAGAGCATACCTAAATCTAAGATCTACACCTTCATATATGATCCAATGACTGAACGGTGTTCCAATTTGGATTGAACCAGCATATCTTTTCTAAGTTTGGCCCTCTATTTGTCTTTTAAATTTCGGTAGTTAAACTCATCAATCAATCCTTTGATTTATATGATAGCTTGCATTTAAAATGAACATTTACCATAAATTAAAGGTATCTTATAGTATCAGACTTGTTATTATAAAACATGCTTTCGTTAAGGAGTTATTGATACTTCAAGTGTAAAATGATGATATAAAACCTTGAAAAAAATACACTTTTAAGTACTGATCAGGGAGGATATGGTCATTTCTTTGGATGTGCGCAAGAGAAGATGATGGAAGTACCAAATGAGGATGGTATTTCCCTTGGGCGTGCTAAGAGAGAATGTTGGAATTCCTTTGAGCATGTCCAATGAAGGATGTACATTCCCCTAGGGTTGCCTAGGGTTTGGCACACGACCAAACCCAACGTGCCCGGGGCTTGACACACTGCCAAGTCTAATCATGTCTGGGTTTGGCAAGTTCTCGAGGATTGGCATACTGACATACCAGTGTCTTGGGGCTTGTTACATTGTCAAACATGATCGCTTATGGTTCTGGCTAGTACCAGACCCGACATTCAGAGGCTTAGTATACTGTCAAGCCCAACATGTCTTTATTGATATGTGCTTGTTTTCTTGAAAATTTATACACATAAATTCTTGTTGATCTAATAATTTTTTATAAAGATATACTAAAAAAAACTTAAGGAAAAAGGATTAATGATTTTTTCACTTCCACTTGCCCACTTGCAGAGAGTTTATATTGACCGATTGGATTAATGAAAGAAAGGAAAAAAAAAGGAAAAGGACTTGAGATTTTAAGTTTTTATTAGGATTTTTGCATATGTCATCCGCTCCTGTATATGAATAAAATGTAAAATAATGAAAAGAAATAGTACAAACGCGCATTTATAATAAGGATAATTGATTTTACTTCTAAATTCGAAGGATAAAATAGCAATAAATTCCTCTTCTTCATCAACTTTACTTGGCTGTATCAAATGATGGTGATGTTTGGATTTTTATGAAGGAAACGGGACATGCCAGGCAACTATGTGGCGCCAATGTCTAGCAAGCAATAATGTGAGTAGCCGTCGTTTCTAAAGTTTTTTTTTATTTTTTTTTCATATTTGTTTTTTTCCGGTAATGAAATAAATAAGTATCTTCAAATTAGAATAAAAAATTAAAAAGAATTAACAATAACATTAATATTTTAATAAAAAATAAAAAAAATCATCATTTTAGCACCACCTTATAAATATCAAAACACTATTAAATGTAATTATTGTTTTTAATTTTATTATTAAAAATTATTTTATAATTTGTTGGAGTTTGTTTTATTATGTGTAGCATAATCATGATTTATATAACAGATTTAACTGGTTAACTCAGTTGATTTAAGTTTTTTCACTATATTTTTAATTTGTAATCTTTTTCTACTTCATCTTTCATCGTTGGATCGATTAAGAATTAATTCTTATGAATTGTTTTGTTTTATTTTCTATTAGATTATCTTGTTTTCATAACCTGAGTCACTAATTTTATAGGTTAAGCTGGATAAACATGAGTCATGTTATTGTGTCTTTTTTTTAGATTGATTTTTTTTTTCAAATTTCATGATTCTTTGTTAAAAATTAAGTTTTATAATTTGTTTTAATTTTTTTTATAAGGTTATCCTAATCTCATGAATCGGATCATGGATTTGGCAAGTTAACTTGGTTTGATTTAGGTTTTTTTTGTCATTTTTCTAATTAATTTTATTTCTCAATTTTATCATTCAACATTGAGTTGATTGATAATTAGACTTTCTAATTTAGTTTTGATTTGTTTTATATAGAGTTATTATGTTCTCGAACTCGAGTCACTAGTTTTTGTGAAATCATCTCAATCTCATATCTCATGTTACGGGTTAGTCAAGTCAACCCGAGTTGACTTGAGTTTTTTTCTCGATGTTTTTATTTTAAATTGATTTTCTTTTTCAATTTTGTTCTTTGATATCATATTATTGGGTTTTAAGCTTATATGAATTGTTTTTTTTTTCTTTTTGTGGGGTTATCCACGATCACAGAGTAGGTAAGTTAATCTAGAATAACTCATGATTTTTTTTCAACATTTGCTTCATTGATTTAACTTTAGTTTTTTTTTCTAGATCCTTTTTCAAAATATTTAATTTATTATATAGTCTGATATTGCAGGTCACGGGTTAATTAAATTAACTCGGGTTGATTTAAAAAAAAATTTAACATTTTATTTTTTAAAATTATTTTTTTTAATTTCATTCTATAAAATGTTAGTTAAGTTAATTTAAATTAACTCAAATTAAATATTTTATTATATATTAAAAACAATTGACCGTTGACAACGGAGAGCATTGGTGCTAAATTAATATGATCCAAATACAGCTGAAACTTGATCCTAGCTGGGTAGGAGAAACACGCATGCCTACAAATATTCAGGGGCAATGAAATTTCTAGTTTGTGGCATTGAAATTTTCCAATAAGTGGGCTTGCTTGAATAGCCTTTTCTTGAATGGAACTGAACCCTACTATCCAGCTGGATTTGCACAAACTGTTAGCAGATTCAACCTTTGTTATATCCCCAAGCCCATCTGAAAATTTGGAAGCTCTTTGTTCATTTCAAACCCGTTTACTCAGCTAACAGGTTTGCTAAAAAAGAAGAATGATTGCAGCTCCCAACACACAGGCATTCACATTCAAAGCCCCTTCTTAAAGCAATTATCCATGGTTTAAAAGGACAATCACCATCCATTTTAGATAGTAGAAACTAAAAAGTAGCAACTCCTAAGAAGAGGGACCACATGTTGTATCCTCCAAAACAACAAAGCTTGAATTTCCTAGATTTTCAAGAGATGACCCAATAGAGCGGTTCAATCTTGTAAACCAATTTTTTGAGTTCCAGAATGCTTTTAAAGCCCAAAAAGTTTCTTTGGCCTCCTATCACTTGGAAGGGGAGGCCAATTAATGGTGGCAGTGGATTCGCGGGACTTTCCAAGAAGAAGGACATGCTCTCTCTTGGGCAAATTTTGAAGCGGAACTCTGGGCTTGCTTTGGGCCTTCAAAGTGCTAAAATTTCGATGAAGCCCTTTCATGGATTAGGCAGTCCGGCTCCCTGTGTGAATACTAACAGGAATTTGAATGGTTAGGCAATCGGGTTAGAGACTGGACATAAAAGGTTCTAATAGAAACCTTTATGGGTGGCTTAAAAATAAACATCTAAGATGGAATTCACATGTTTAAACTACAAACATTAAAAGATGCTATCAGCTTCGCACAAATGAAGGATAACCAATTAATGAGGTAGAGGAGGTTCATATGACTTGCACCACTAGTACGTGCTTCCCTAGTTCTCTCACCAGCAACACTAGTAACACTTGTTGTTCATATAAGGCGTTTGAGTTGGGATGAAATGCAAAGAGACAACTCCAAGGTTTATATTTTATTTGTAACAAACATTTTACCACAGGGCATAAATGTTAAGGGCCAAGAATAATTATGTTGGAGGGACATGACAATGGTAACAAAGTTGTCTATGACCACATTACCAACGAGTAGCATGTAGAAAAACACCATGAAGAATTTGTGGAACCAGAGATTACACTGCATGCATTAACAAGATGGAATTACTGCTAAGATTGGTTCCAAAGACTATATTCACATTAATTAATAATGGGTCCGCTCACAATTTTATTAGTGAACATATAACTAACTTGTTGCGGTTACTAGTGGTGCCAACTAATGCTTTAACGGTATGGGTAGCCAACAGAGAGAAACTCAAATGCCAAGGGAAGTTCAACGAGGTACAAGTAGACCTACAAGGTTCTATTTTTTCCTTGACACTATATTCTCTACCACTCACAAGGCTAGATTTAGTTCTGGAAACTCAATGGCTCGAGCTACTTAGTTATGTGGTTTGCAATTGGAGATGGTTAACCATGGAATTTTATTGGGAAAATCAAACCAGATGATTGGTCAGGGTCGATGGCTAAGAGATTTAAGCGGCTTCACTCAAGGAGATATCTAAAGGAGTTTGTTCAGGCAGTGTCATATATGCTTTCTGCCTACAGATCACCATGAAGGATACATCATATAATATACACCTGAGCATACAAGTGGTTTTATAGGAATTCTCTCATGTATTTATGGAGTCCTCAAGTTTACCACCTATAAGATTTGATCACAACATTCCCCTGAAAGAAGGCATCAAACCTATGAATGTACAACTATATCGATATAAGCAATATCCAAAGGTGGAGATTGAGAAATAGGTCCAAGAGATGCTGAACTCCAGACTTGTTTAGCCTAGCACTAACCCTTTCTCATCACCGGTACTCCTAGTGACGAAAAAGGATGGCAACTGGTGTTTTTGCACAGATTATCGCGCACTCAACATGATGACCATTAAAGATAGATTTCTAATTTCTAATGTTGAAAACATGTTGGACGAGCTCTACAATGCCTCCTATTTTACCAAGCTAGATTTGAGAGTTAGGTACCATCGAGTATGTATAAGTCTTCTTGATATCCCTAAAACTGCTTTCCAGACACATAATGGACATTATGAGTATCTAGTTATGCCATTTGACTTATGTAATGCAATATCTATGTTCTAAGTTATTATGAATTTTATTTTCTATTATTATTGTAGAAAATTCATATTAATTTTTTTCGATGATATATTGATTTATAGCACTACTTAGGACAAGCATTTAGTGCATATACAGCAGACCCTAACAATATTACGACAGCACCAATTCTTTGTCAAAGTTGGTAAATGTACCTTTGGGCAACAGGAATTGGAATACTTTGGTAACATCATCACTAGCCAAGGAGTAAAGGTTGATGACAAAGGTTGATGACAGTAAAGTTACAGCAATGGTGACATGGCCATGACCTACTAATACTTCAGCATTATGTGGATTTTTAGGCTTACAGGTTATTATTGCAAGTTTGTCAGAAATTATGGTGTTATTCCTCAGCCTCTCACCAACTTCCTCAAGAAATGCCAATTTGGATGGAGTGACGACTCTAAGTCTGTGTTCCTTGCCTTTAAGCATGCCATGACAACCACTCGTATACTAGCCATGCCAAATTTCAACGACTCTTTTACTATTGAGATTGATGCCTCCGGTGAAGGGATTGGAGTAGTGCTGTCGCAACAAGGCAAACCGTTGGAATTCATGAGTCGAGCACTTGGAGTGACTGCAATCTTGGTCTACCTACGCAAAAGAAATGTTGGCTATCATAAAGGCCATCCACTCATGGCGGTCATACCTTCTACGCAAAAAATTCTACATTCAAACTTATCACCGTAGCCTCAAGTGTCTTTTAGAGCAACGAGTGGTCATACCAGAACAACAAAAATGGATAGCTAAACTCTTGGGCTACGACTACGAAATATTATACTGCCTTGGACGTGAAAATTTTGCAGCCCACTCTCAAGGAAACCAGGTTAGTCCCTTTCTTCACCATCTCTTTATTCCCCAGGTCATTATATGGGAGGACATTAAGCAAGCTGCAACAACATACAAATATATACAGACGAAGGGTCGTATGGAAACTGACCACCCTGAAGGACAGTATGTGTGATGTCATGAATTACTTTTCTACAAAGGCAAGGTCATCATCCTAACGATAGAACCTTAAGGACTCGACTACTACACGAAATGCATGACACCAAAACGGGTGAACATTCCAGCATTTTACACACATTCAAAAAATTGGGACAACAATTCTATTGGGCAGGGATGCATAGATTAGTTAAAGAATATATCAAAGGGTGTGCAGTATGCAAAAAGATCAAGGTTGAAACACTAGCTCCGACAGGACTCCTTTAACCACTGCCAAAACCATGTCGGGTATGGGACAACATCACCTTAGATTTTATTGAACGGCTACCGACCTCACATAGAAAGGATACAATTATAGTGGTCGTTGACAGATTTAGTAAATTAGCTTGTTTTCTTACATTAACCCATCCATTTACTGCTAAAAATGTCGCTGACAAATTTTTTGAAGGAATTATCAAGCTCCACGGGATAAGTGTTTTCATTGTCAATGACTGATACTCCATTTTTATATATTAGCAAGAATTCTTCAAGTTATCGGGCACCAAATTATAGCTTAGTTCTGCATACCACCCATAAATATATGGTCAAACAGAAGTTGAATTGCTGCATCGAGCAGTACCTTTGTTGTTTTGTTCACTAGTGGCCATGTAAGTGGAGCTGTTATGCCGAATATTGGTATAATACCACTTGCCATATTTCCACAAGGATGAACCCGTTTCAGGCACTGTATGGTAGATTGCCCCCTCCATCCCGTTTTACCGTGACAGATTGTCAGCTATTCAAGAAGTTGATCAGCAACTCTTGACTCGAGACGCATTGCTTAAGCAACTGAAGGCCAACTTAGAAAACTCAGTTAATTGTATAAAGCAAATTGCAGATCGCAAGCGGCGAGATATTTCATTCGATATCGACAGTTGGGTGCTATTGAAGCTGCATCCCTACCGCCAGCAAACATCCTTTAAATGGGCCTATCAAAATCTAGCGAGCCGTTTTTATGGCCATTACTTAATCCTGGAAAAATGCAGCCTCGTCGCATACATATTTACAACTGTCGGACAGCGCGCGCATCTACCTGGTGTTTCATGTTTCCCTACTGAAACGATACCACAGCAATGACGAACAAGCAGAACCACAACAGATCGACTTACCACCAGTCACCGATGAAGGAGTTGCCATTCTAGAGCCTCAGACTATTTTGGATACACGTTGGCTCAAGTACGGAGGCTAAATTATGGAAGAAAGCTTAGTCCAATGGAAGCATCTTCCAACCGATGATGCCACCTGGGACCCGACACAAAAATTGTTGGATGAATTCCCGCCTACAATCCTTGAGGATAAGGATCCGCTGAATGGGGGAGTAGTGTAAGGCCACGACGTTCAATAAGGGCCCACAAGCCAAATCCCAAGTATTTTGAGAACGAGGGGACGCAGGCTTTGCATGCGGGTAGCAAGGCATGATGTGCATGTGGGCAGTAAGTGTTGAATATTAAACTTAATCCAGAAGTTTCCAGTCAAGGAAGGCAACCACCCACCGACCAGTCGCAGCCGCCAGCCGCCAGCCGCCTTCACACCACCGGCCGCCAGCCGCCTTCACATTTGGAAAGTTTGAATTTTTTGTATTCTGTTTCGTGTATAAATAGAGTGCCCAGCCTCTGTTATATTGTGTGGAGAGAATTGAGAGAAACACAAGTAAGAGAAAGAGAGAGAGAGAGCGTGTATTGTGTTAAGTTTTCATTAATTGTAAGCTTCGGTTTTGTGTAATAAAACAGTGTGTTTTATCCCCTCTGAGTGTCTCAAAGCCACCACCAGTGGTTTCTCCCACCAACAATTGGTATCAAAGCCCCGTTCGTCGGAAAACAGAAGTGTTTTGGGGTATATCCGAATTTTCAAAGTTGTCAAAAACAAGTTTTGATCATTCCACAGTGTAGAGCTCATCCAGACGAACTCACTGTCGCAAGAATCAGCCTGATCTGATCCTGAGGTAGCCCACACGCGCCTCCTGAAGATTCAACACAGAAGACCACGTGCATCCCACGCGCCCCGAGGTTGAAGACGACTGAGCCACACGCGCGCCATATTGAGCCGCGCCGAGCCGTATACGCCGAGCCCAGTCGAGCCACAAGCCGAGCCGTACCCCCGAGCCGAGCCGAGCCGCTTCCAGCCAAAGCCGAGCGAGAGAATATTCCCCAGAATATTCCCAGAATATTCCACAGAATATTCCCGGTTCAACCCAGCGAACCGCCCGCCGTACAGAATTGGTGTTTTGACCGGTTCACCCATTTTCTGACCCGATTTCAACAAAGTCAGACCGGTTCCCTACTATTTGGAACATTCCGGATCGATCTACAGTGTCCTTTTGTCCAAATTCGGTTCCCAAAGAGGTGATATAGTCATTCCAAAAGCAAAATGACTACAGAAGGTACACATACACTCATCCCGAAGCTGACCAAAGACAACTATGATAGTTGGTGCATCAGATTGAAGGCATTCCTTGGGTCACAAGAGTGTTTGGATATTGTACAAACTGGTTATGATGAACCAGAGTCCAAAGAAAGAGAAGATGCTTTACAAGAGGCACAAAAGCAAGCCTTGAAAGTCAACAGAAAGAAAGACAACAAAGTCAAGACCATCATCTACCAAGGTCTTGATGAAGATACATTCGAGATCATAGCTTCCGCTGAAACGTCATATGATATATGGGAGGCTCTCCAACAGAAATACAAAGGTGCTGACAGAATCAAGAAGATTCGTCTTCAATCTTTGCGAGGAGAATTTGAGTTATTGCAAATGAAGTCCTCGGAGTCTATTTCTGATTATCACACAAGGATTATGGTGATAGTCAACCAGATGAGGAGAAATGGAGAAGCCATCATCGATGCTCGAATTACTGAAAAAATTTTGAGATCCCTAGATCCAAAATTCGATTTTGTTGTTGTCGCAATTGAAGAGTCCAAAGATGTGGACAAGTTGACGGTTGATGAGCTTATGAGTTCTTTGCAAGCTCATGAGCAGAAGATTGTAAAGCGAAATGGAGATAAGGCAATTGAGCATGCCTTACAAGCAAAGCTGTCTCTCAAGGACAGATATGAGCAAGGGGAGACTTCATCAAGTGGCTACACCACTCAAGGAGGAAGTCAACAATCCAGAGGAGGATTCCAGAGATTCCAAGGAAGAGGTTCTTGGAATACAAGCTTTAGAGGAAGAGGTGGCAGAAACACCACCAGAGGAGACCGAGGACAACAAGCATTCACTCCCAGAGGAAGAGGAGGCGGTTACAATAACCGTGACAAGAGGAATATCAAATGTTATAGTTGCAATCAATTTGGGCACTATAGCACTGAATGCAGAAGCAAAGCTCCGTTAGAGATACGTGAGCATGCTAACTTTGCAGCAAAAGATGACACAGAAGCATCTGCATTTCTTGTCCAACAAGAACTTGGCGAGAAACAGGAAATATGGTATCTAGATACTGGAGCCAGCAATCACATGTGCGGCTACCGAGAGTTATTTAGTAATCTAGATGAGACCAAGCAAGGTCTAGTTACTTTTGAAGATACCACAAAGGTTCCATTCAAAGGTAAAGGCAACATCCCAGTCAAGATGAAGAATGGCGATTCCAGCTACATCACTGATGTCTATTATGTCCCAGCCATAAAACAGAACCTAATCAGCTTAGGTCAAGAGAATTGTCATCTGGCAATTAGAGACAACAATTGGAGATTAATGGCCTACGTGAAAATGTCCAAGAACAGGATGTTTCCTTTGAACATCCAGTATGATGCAGCAAGGTGTTTGAGCGCCATCACCAACAGTGAAGAATGGCTTTGGCACCTGAGGCTTGGACATCTGAATTTCACGAGTTTGAAGATGCTAGCAAGCAAGAAGATGGTCAAAGGTTTGCCTCACATTGATCATCCAGATGAAGTCTGTGAGAGTTGTGTCCTCAGCAAACATCACAGATCCAGTTTTGCTAAAGAAGTCAACTGGAGAGCAAAGAGGCCACTGGAGTTAGTACACACAGATGTGTGTGGCCCAATCACGCCTATGTCGACTGGACAAAATAGGTACTTCCTCACTTTTACTGATGATTTTAGTAGAAAAACGTGGATATACTTTCTGAAGAGGAAGTCAGAAGTATTCAATTGTTTTAAAGATTTTAAAGCAATTGTGAAGAAGCAAACTGGTTATACGATCAGAACAGTAAGATCTGATCAAGGAGGAGAATATACAGCCAATGACTTTGAAGCCTATTGTACATAACAAGGCATCAGACATCAAACAACTCCAGCTTATACACCACAGCTGAATGGTGTAGCAGAAAGGAAGAATCGCACGATTCTTGACATGGCAAGAAGTCTGCTCAAAGCAAAGAAACTGCCCAAGCAATACTGGGCTGAAGTTGTATCATGTGCAGTGTATCTGTTGAATCGCTGCCCAACCAGAAGTTTGCAAGGTATTACTCCAGAAGAAGCATGGAGTGGTCACAAACCAAGTGTTACTCATCTACGAGTCTTTGGTTGTGTGGCATATGCAAAGATCCCAGATGCAAGAAGGAGAAAGCTCGATGATAAGAGCGAGAAATGCATCTTTGTGGGATATGGTGAAAGAAGGATGGGATACAGACTGTATAATCCCATCACGAAGAAGGTGATTACGAGTAGAGATGTTATCTTTGAAGAAGATAAATCTTGGGAATGGAATGGTGATCAAGAAGCAGTCAGATGGATCAACACTGATTTGATCCTTGAAGGTGAAGAAGTACCAATAGTACTTGTCGAAGAACCGATTGTGCCAGCAGTTGAACCACAAAGTCCGGTACACAGTTTTCCTGTATTCAACAGGAGGAACACACCAGGAGCATCATCATCAACACCACCATCAGCATCCTCATCAGAAGGACCAAGAAGGATGCGAAATCTTGAAGAGTTGTACGATACCACTCAGGTTATGGAAGATACAACTCTGTTTTGTTTCTTTGCAGATAGTGACCCACTAAGCTTCGATGAAGCTATCACAGACGAGAAGTGGATAGAAGCAATGGATGAAGAAATACATGTCATTGAGAAGAATGATACCTGGAAGCTGACTTATCTACCAGAAAACAAGAAAGCAATAGGTGTCAAATGGGTCTACAAGACAAAGAAGAACGCCAAAGGAGAAGTGCAAAGATACAAAGCCAGATTAGTGGCTAAAGGCTACAAACAGAGAGAAGGCATTGACTATGGAGAAGTATTTGCTCCAGTAGCCCGGCTAGAAACAATCAGACTGATGATCTCACTAGCTGCACAACATAGATGGAAGATCTATCAACTCGATGTGAAGTCAGCATTTCTGAATGGCTTCCTAAAAGAAGAAATCTATGTTGAACAACCACTTGGATACATTGATGCTGAAAATAAAGGCAAAGTATACAAGTTGAAGAAGGCTCTCTATGGTTTGAAGCAAGCTCCGCGTGCTTGGAATACTAGAATTGATAGGTATTTTCAAGATAATGGATTTGAGAAATGTCCATATGAACACGCCATATATGTGAAGAAAGGAGCAGATGGCAGCATCTTATTTGCGTGCCTATATGTTGATGACTTGATATTCACCGACAACAACCCTACCATGTTTGAAGACTTCAAACGAAGCATGGTACAGGAGTTTGAAATGACTGACATTGGTCTAATGTCACATTTTCTTGGCTTAGAAGTAACGCAGAAGGAAGAAGGGATTTTTGTATCCCAAAGCGGTTACGCCAAAGATATTCTTGAAAGGTTCAAGATGGAAAGCTGCAATCCGGTATCAACTCCAGTTGAGAATGGAGTGGAATTGAGGAAGAGTAAGGTTGGAAATGTTGATCCAACTTACTTCAAAAGCTTAGTAGGAAGCTTAAGGTACTTGACATGTACCAGACCAGATATACTCTACGGAGTCGGACTCGTCAGCAGATACATGGAGACACCAGACCAGTCTCATTTGAATGCAGCCAAGAGAATTCTTCGCTACATCAAAGGCACAATGAATGAAGGTATGTTTTATACCTCAAGTAAAGATTTTAATCTTGTAGGCTACTCGGATAGTGATTGGGGTAGAGATCTGGATGAAAGGAAAAGCACAACAGGGTTTGTCTTTTTCATGGGAGACACATCTTTCACATGGTCATCCAAGAAGCAATCGATTGTAACATTATCAAGCTGTGAAGCTGAGTATGTTGTTGCCAACTCAGCCGTATGTCATTCAATATGGTTAAGGAATATGCTGAAGTTTTTGGGATTTCCTCAAGAAAATCCTACGGAGATTTACATTGACAATCGATCAGCAATCGCATTGGCAAAGAATCCAGTGTATCATGAGAGGAGCAAACACATTGATACACGTCATCACTTTATCCGGGAACACGTGAAGAATGAAGAAGTTCAACTGATATCTTGCAACACAAATGATCAAGTTGCGGACATCTTCACCAAGCCATTAAAAGGAGAAGTATTTATCCGATTAAAGGTCATGCTTGGCATGATATCCCTCGATTGAGTTTAAAGGGGAGATTTGTTGAATATTAAACTCAATCCAGAAGTTTCCAGTCAAGGAAGGCAACCACCCACCGACCAGCCGCAGCCGCCAGCCGCCTTCACACCACCGGCCGCCAGCCGCCTTCACATTTGGAAAGTTTGAATTTTTTGTATTCTGTTTCGTGTATAAATAGAGTGCCCAGCCTCTGTTATATTGTGTGGAGAGAATTGAGAGAAACACAAGTAAGAGAAAGAGAGAGAGAGAGCGTGTATTGTGTTAAGTTTTCATTAATTGTAAGCTTCGGTTTTGTGTAATAAAACAGTGTGTTTTATCCCCTCTGAGTGTCTCAAAGCCACCACCAGTGGTTTCTCCCACCAACAGTAAGGACGTGCATTGTGCATGCGGGCAGTAAGGGATCAGGCTGGACTGGGGAAGACGTGCATTGCATGCGAGGAAAACATGCATGTGGGAAGCAAGGAATGAGGCTGGAATGGGTCTTTTGCAGTTGCATATATTATTTCTGTATATTTATTTTTGTTAGTACGTGTGCTTATGCTGTTTGATATTATCCTTTATTTTTAGTTTTTAGTACATGGGTTGTTAAGTGGTTTTACTATTTAAGCAGCCAAGAATTATATGAAAAAGTTTATTCAATCTGCAGTATGTTCTCACCCAAGAATCGAATGAGTTTCAGTTGGAATCGATGGAGGCTGCGTTGGTCGTCACTCACAGTGACAATGAAGAGGAGGGAGGCAAAGGGGCTGATTCGATGCTGGATGACTTGGTGACTGATAGTGGCTGAAATGGTTTCGCTGCTGGAGAAGCTCCCAGTGCAGTGTTGCCGACAAGAAATAGTTGTCTTGGGTTGCTGCCGCTGTTAGGTGATTTGGTGGAGTCTGTGGTGGGCTTAGCTAGAAAGGACTATGATAAGGCCGACGAAGCTGCTGTGCGGCTAGAATAAGGAGAGAAGGCTGAAGAAGATGGAATCAGTGGAGAGCGGCTGATTTGCTCACGATGGAGTTTTTCTAGCTGTGGCCGAGAGAGGGAGAGGAGGGTCAGGTGAAAGCTTTTGTTGGAGATGCAGGTTGATGGTGTGAAGGAGTGAGACAGACGATCTTCAACAATGACAACAGGAGAAATAGGCTAGTGTGTGGCGGGTCTCTCTAATGTTTCGGGTGGCCTTGGGTGTGCGTTTGTTTTTTTGAAAATTCTTTTGATATCCTCTTGAAGTGAATTTTTTTTCTACTCTATCTATCAAATTATAATATTTCCAAATAAACATAAATATTATTTTTTAAAAATTTTGATTTTAATTTAAAATTTAAAATAAAAAAATTAACAAAAAATATTCTGATGTTTTTTTTCAAATTAAAAATTAGGGGGAAAGAATGACAACACAATATAGTCCTTAGTTTTTTCAGCAGTTAACAAATTGCACCCTCAATTAAAAATCAGTCCATGATCTTTTAATTTAAAAATTTAAATTAAAAACAAATGGGTCAAAATTGAGTTATAATAGTTACCATCTCTTTTACAACGCTTATAGTATAAATTATTATAAGAGATTTTATATAGTAAGCTTATAAAAAAAAAAAATATAAAGTGATTTTTTTCTTGTAAAACTTCAAAAGTATTCATTTGAGAGATAACCTTCCTCAAGAAACACCAAAATTTTAAAATTGATCATTTGAAAGACAATTTACGTTGTCAATGAAAAATTCAAAGATTTTCGGAAAAGGTATAATTGTTTTAGGTGACATGCTCGTTATTGAAAAATTTAAAGATTTGTTTTAAAGTAGTCTAATTGTTCTACGCGATTTATACTCATTAATAAAAATTATAAAGATTTTTTAAAATAGTCTAATTACTTTAGGTGACCTTCGTGATAGTGTGAAAAATTCAAAGATTTCTCAAAAGTGATTTAATTATTTTAAGCAACCTGCTCATATGTGAAATATGTGAAAATGATTTCAACATTGGTCTTATTTTCCAGGTGACCTACCTGTTCGTGAAATACATAAAAGTGATTTGAACAATGATTTTATTTTCTAGTTGAGCTACCCGTTTGTGAAATAGACAAAAGTGATTTCAACAGTGATCTTATTTTTCGAGTGACCTACCCGTTTATAAAATACATGAAAATGATTTCAACATTAGTCATTTTTTTAAGTGATTTACCCGTTTATGAAATACATGAAAGTGATTTCAACATTTGTCTCATTTTCCAAATGACCTACTTCTTTGTGAAAAACATGTAAATCTTTCAACATTGATCTCATTGTAATAGGTGACCTATCCAAGTAAAAAATATAAAGATTTTTAAAAGTAATCTAATTGTTCCTGGCGACTTGCCCATTGGTGAAAAACAAATTAGAGATTTTTCAAAAATGATCTAATTTTTCTATGCGACCTGCCCATTGTGGTAAAAATTTCAAAGATTCCTCAAAAGTGATCTAATTGTTCCAATCGACCTGCCCGTTAGTGAAAAATTTAGAGATTTTTTAAAAGTGGACTAATTGTTTAAAGCGATTTAAAAATTTTCATTAGTATTTTGAAATTTAGCATTTTCTAGATGACTTGCCTTTTGATGGACCCAACCATAAATTTTTCTTATGAATTTTCTGCAAAAAATATTATTCAATGCTTTGGAGTTAGATGATATACATACATCTTTACTTGATTTGAAATAGAGGCCCTCATTTCTTCTTAGTCTCTTTGTTGCTTGATTTAGTGAGGTATGCTCTTTTTGATTTGAGTCCTTCTAATCACTTAGCTTCTAACTCACTCGAGTTAGCCTATATAAGTATTTTCCAGAGTGTAACGGCTCGGCCCAACTTATCATATATTGTCCGCTTTGGGCCTTACCGCCCTCACGGTTTTGTTCCTAGTGACGCGAGCCCACTTCTGAGCCTGACGCCCCAAAACGCGTATAACAAGTTGGCAGCCAACACCACTTATAAGGCCAGCAACACACCCTCACCCGCCGATATGAGATCTTACATAAAGTATTTGTAATTTGACATAGCTCAGCCTTTACGATACTCATCACAACCCATTTACTTGTTAGAAATTATTTGTATCGTTGATCATTTTGAAGGGATCATTTATTATTCCCTTATCTCACTACTAGCAATATTTAGTGTCACTAGTTATCTTGAAAGGGTCAAAGTGCTTCTTGTAAGCAAAAATGTCCCATTATCTCACTACTAAAATCATT
This sequence comes from Populus alba, assembly GCF_005239225.2. Taxonomy (NCBI): domain Eukaryota; kingdom Viridiplantae; phylum Streptophyta; class Magnoliopsida; order Malpighiales; family Salicaceae; genus Populus; species Populus alba. The sequence goes on along the minus strand of NC_133297.1, from coordinate 22,426,143 downwards.
CTCATTTCACTATTGCCTTGAAGGGATCTAATCATCTTCTAAATACAACATTGCTTCTAACCCACTCAAGTTAGCCTAAATAAGTCTTTTTTAGAGTATTTGTAATTTTACACGCCTTAGCCTTTATAGTGCTCATCATAACCCATTTACTTGCTAAAAATTCTTTGTCTCACTCATCATTTTGAAGGGATCATTTATTATTCCCTCATCTCATTACTAGCAATATGTAGTGTTGCTAGTGACCTTTAAAAGGTCAAAGTGTTTTTTGTAAACAAAAATGTCTCATTATCTCATTGCTAGAATCATTCTCATTTCATTATTGCCTTGAAGGGATCTAATCACTTTCTAATTACAATATTACCCTCTCTTTTTTACCATTACCCCTAAGTATGCTTTGTTAATGACTCAAACAAACAATGGCTTTAAATAGCCCTATGTAATATCCCAATTACTCAAAAGCTGAAGTTAATGGTATTTTCTTTTATTTCACCATCATTGTTTCTTATAGGTATCATCATTTCGTATAATACGATACTCATAAAATCTCAAAATTCAACATCTTAATAAAGGAGAATTTGCAATAAAAGCACTATATCATTATATTTACATATTCATAAGTTTACATTCCTATTCTAATATAATTATCATTACAAGTCTTTACAAAAGTGTCGAATAACAATTTCACAACTAACACATTTGTTCAAACAAAATACATAACATCTTAACATACAGATATATAGTTTAGAACAAAACATGTGGACCCGTGAGACGAGATTCCTATTCACCTTAATTGTGTTACGTCCCTATTACAACACAAAATGGATACAAGAATTATAATAATTTAAACATGATAATAAATATTTAAAAGAATATTATCACTATTTTCCGTTAATAACCTAAATGAGTATATTCCTTCCTTTACCCCTTACATATATAATGCAAGCCTTATTATTTCGTCAATTGTATTATCCTTACTCGTAGGTCTCAACCTCTCCATGAGAGTTGTAGGGACCAGAGTTAATACATTGATCGTGGTTAAATTACTTTGCTTTACACCGATCATCATTTATGGACACCATTAACCACGGTTAATCACATTACTCAAACCCGGTCTTCCAATTTGGATGCCACTAGTTGAAGCTAAGTCATAATACCCAACCCGGTCATCCATCTTGGATGCCAAAGCTAATTATAATATCCAAATCTGGTCATCCATCTTGAATGTCATTAGCCGAGGCTAATCACAATATCAAAACTCGATCATTCCTCTCGAATGTTATTAGCCGAAACTAATCACAATATCCAAACTCGGTCATCTAATTTTGATGTCGTTAACCAAAGCTAATAACAATACCTAATCAAACATTCCGTGAACAATTTAGTATTCACAACGAGATAGAACAATTCTTTTATACAACATGTTTTTAGAGATTCTATATTATTTAAGAAAAGGGTGAAGACTACTTACATGTTCCTCCCGTGGGGTGTCCTCTTCCAGTCGAAGGTCCAATCCTGGTCATATCGCCTCACATATAAAATGATCACTAATTAGCATGTTCACATTTAGTAATCACATAAATCCAATACCATACATATCCTATGACTACACATGTTCACATTTAAGTGCTCCACACATTATATAATCATACAATGAAGGTTATCATAATAAGACACTTTTCTTAATTTTAAACATAGGTCATCCACGGACATCCTGGTGTTTAATTCTTGGGTTTTTTAGTGAGTTAGGTTAAACCGACGATGAAATTATCACTAACATTAAATTATTTCTAACATGGAATTTGTAAACAAAACTAAGTCGCTACTGTCACAGAAAATCATCAACGAAAACTATATTGCTGGTGACTAGGTCATTGTGACATAGAAATCGTTAGCGAAAACTAGGTTGCTGGTGACACAAAATTCGTTAGTGAAAACTAGGTTGTTGCCGACCTAGAAATTGTCAATGAAAACAAATTTCACGACTAACACATAGAATCTTCAACAAACACAATCTATTGTTGACTTAGAAATCGTCATTGAAAACTAAATCGCTATCGACCTAGAAGTTATCAACAAAAACTAATTCTATGGTTGACAAATGGAATCGTCAACAAACACAATCTATTGTTGACTTTGGAATTGTCAACAAAAAATAAGTCGTTGCTGACCTAGAAATCATCAACGAAACCTAATTTCACGGCTAACACATGGAATCGATAGGAACATAACTTACAAATCATCAACGAAAATTGTAAACAACAAAAAAAACAAACAAAAACGGCCCCATTGTCGCTATCGATTTTTGAATCGACAACGACACAACTTTCATTATCGATTTCTAAATCATGTGTGTGCTAATGAATTCATGTGTCAGTTGTGGTCGTAATACCCAACAGAAATCTAAGTAAAAGGCCGACTCATGTTATGTAAGAGTTTAAGGGAGAAAATCGGCTTACCTTAAGTTGTTAAGAAAGGGGGAGGAACTGATTTTAGAGAAACCAAAGCAGGGACATGAACACATTTAAACTAACCGTAAACACCCCACATCATTTAAAGGGGGTATAAATGTAAGAATAGAGAAAAGGAAACCCTTGCTCTTCCCCAAAACTAGCTAGCTACATTTTGCAAACCCCCTCCCTCTTTCCCAAAGAGAGGACCCCCAACCTAGCTGTATGCATCCCTCTTGAACCCTAGAGAGGAAATCATAGTTAAAGAGTACCAAAAATGGTTGAAACCATGGCAAGAGAGGGTGTATAACAGGTTGGTTGGTGCAACTAGATAAGAAAGGAAGGAAAAACCAAAACGAGAGAGGAAGAAAAAGTAAAAAATCACGAGTAGAGGTGTATAACAGGTCAGTTGGTGCAACTAGATAAGAAAGGAAGGAAAAACCAAAACCAAAGAGGAAGAAAAGGCAAAAAAATCATGAGTAGAGGTGTATAACAGGCCGGTTGGTGCAACTAGATAAGAAAGGAAGGAAAAACCAAAACCAAAGAGTAAGAAAAAACAGAAAATGAGAATTAAGGAGTTTCTCTCTCTTTCTTCCCTTTTTTTTTTTTTTTTTTTTGCTTTTTATTTTTGAAAAAGCATGTGTATGTACAGGTAGTTGTGATTGTGGCTCACATCTTCCCTTAATTTTACATCCAAGAACGGCTTAAACGCCCTCTATAGGTCGGGGATAGGCTTCCCATCTAGTTTTCTTAAAATCTGGCAAACAAGGTCTTTTTTTAGTCATATTCACAAGACTATGATGAGTATGTTCTTTATGAAAATGAGGCCATAAATCATGAATTGCATGATGCACATCTCCATTATAATGAGACCTAAGAGTCAATAGAAGATTATCTAAAGACTCTCTATGTTTCTAAATAAATCCCACCTTTTGACAATTTTCACACGTTTTGCAGAATGCATATGAGTCTCTTTTGACGAGAAATGATCCCTACGTGTCTCAGAGTGACAAAATTAAATGACACTTATTATCTCATTATCGAGAATGCATCTTTGAAATATTTGATCAAGACAATAGTTGAATAAGTAAGGGTCATCCCAATAAAAATTTTGCACCTCGCTCAAGAACTTTCTTTTGTCTTGGTTATCCAAATGAGCTAGCAAAAATCCTGAAGCAAGAAAATTGATATTTTTAGCAAACCAAGGCATTGAACTAAGAGAAAGTAAAGATTCATTAGGAAAGTAATCATTGATTGGTGTGATGTTGGATGTCGAATCTATTGTAAATTTTGACAAATGATCTGCGACAACATTTTTGATGCCTTTTTCATCCTCGATTTCTTCATGTTTGGTCATGGCATGAGAAAATGAAAGTACTGGTAGGGAATCAGTATTTTCTTTGCAATTTTCAAATTCAACTCCTTCCTTACCCTTAGAGATTGACTCATCATCTTTCTCACAAGGTTCAAGAGTGTGTTTTTTAATAACTTTACCACTGCAAAGAGTGATGACTGATTTGACTTGATCCATGTGTTGGCTTCCGGAACTACTTGCATTTGTATTGTATTGACCCTTTGAATTTTGCTATGGTTGAGATGGAAACGTATCGTTCTCTTGAAAACTGAGAGCAGATGTGAATTTTGCAAGAGCATCTTTAAAATCTGTCATGCTTTGAGCAAGTTGAGTGTTGATTGTCTCTTACTTTTCAATGAATACATGCAATGTTTCCTTAAGATTTTTTCTAGGAGGTGGAGCATAATGAGGTGCATATCCATGAGAATTTTGGAAATTATGGTGTGCTTGAAATGGTGAAGTCTGTGTATTATTGTTATCACTCTTCCAAATAAAATTTGGGTGATTTCTCCTACCAGGGTTGTATGTTTGCGAGTATGGGTTATGATTGGGCCTTTGTAAACTATTTAAAGCATGAGCATGTTCATGGAGGCATTCCTTGAAAGAAGGCAATGTTGGACAGTCATTGGTTGCATGTTCATTTGTTTCACAGATTTGACATACAATGTCTTGAACAGATTTTAAGTGACCACTCTTTTTACATTCAAGTGCCTCGACTTTTTCTACCTAAAGGTGCAAATTTAGCTTGGAGGTCTTGATCTTCCCTAAGGTTGTACATACCTCCACTAGATGTATGAGGTTGAGTTTTACCCGGTACCTCATAAGTGCTCGTAGTGTCTTAATTTTAAGCATTTTCAGCTAGCAAGTCTAGGTACTTCATTGCTTCATTTGGGTCTTTATCTTCAAAAGTTCCATTGCACATCAATTCTATCATTTGCCTATCTTTAAGTGTTCTTTTTATAAAAATATGAAACCAATCTCCATGTTTCAAAACCATGACGAGGGCAAGTATCAAGCAAGTCTCGATACCTATCCCAATATTGGTAAAATGTTTCTCCTGATTTTTGAGTGAAAATGGTGATTTGTATTTTGAAAGAGTTTGTTTTATGAGATGGAAAAAACTTCTTTAAAAATTGTTGTTGCATTTCATTCCAAACATGAATGGATCCTGGTCTCAAATTTTATAGCCATGTTTTAGCTTTATCTTTTAAAGAAAAAGGAAAAAGCTTTAATATGATGGTGTTCATACTACAATTTGAGTCATTATAAATGTTATAAACTTTTTTAAAATCTCTCAAATGCAAGTATGAATTTTCTATATATAAGCCATGAAAAGAAGGTAAAAGTTGAATAATATTTGGCTTAAAATTAAAATGAGATGCATCAGGAGGAAAAAATATACATGATCGCGCAATTGGTCTTGTTGGATTCATGTAGTCTCTTAGTGTTTTGACCTAATTATTCTCATTATAAAGCAACTGATTATCCTCTTCAGCCACGTTTTCTAAAGAAGATGAGAATAATTGCACGTGACCAAACTCTCTTGCACGTGTAGGAAAAGAATAAAAAGAAGAAAAGAAAAGGCAAAAGAAAAGGAGACAAAACACAAGAAACAAAAGTTAGATAAAAGAAAAGTGAAAGGAGAAAAATATAACAAATTTTATAATTTGTACAGAAATTTACCTCCTAAGCAACGGTGTCAAAAACTTGTCACGATCAAAAGATTGATGTTTTCTTCCAAGTATAGAAGTGTCAAAGTAATAAATAACCTAGTAAGACCAATGTCAAACCACTAGGAGGTGAACTATATAAATTATAAATAATATATATATTTAATAAAATAAAAAGTTTATAAGAATTTTATGGGGTATTGATGTAAGGATTAAACAATGATAAAATAATTATCAAGGTTAGAGGATCCACTATAGTATTAGAAATAAATATAGTATAAATTTTTTTTACTAATCAACTGGAAACCACACGCAAAGAAGGTTTCAATCGGATGATTTATCCTTAATAATTCATTATAAATTTTTAACATGATCATATTAATTATTTTATTTAACTAACACCAAACTTTTAAATATTATCAGAAATTCATGATACTAACTTATGTTAACAACAAATCAAGTTCCTTTTATAGCATAGGTATAGGTTATACCATACGGTTGGCTATGAAAGTACCAAGCATTTGTTGTACCAAGTGTTATATAACACAAATCTAGATTAAACATTTAACAAGCAAGGTATTAATAATTAATAAGATAAAAAGATAAGACATGTTAATAACAAACTTTCTCAGATATAAACATTGAAGTCCATGTTGAGTTTATATTATACCTATTCTAACATCATTAATGAAACATTTTCACCTTGACATAATAAACTTAGCTAAACATAATGAAGAAGAGAAACATAAATAAACAACAAAAAAACATACGTATAGTAAAGGAAATGAAAAAGCATAAACAAGAGATTAAGGAAAACATATAACATGAAATAAAACTTAAACATTGCAAAAATATAAAGAAAGAAATAAAGAGCATGATCTTGATCTGAACCACCAAGATGCCTAAATACATGGAAAATGCCTCCCTTTATAAGCTAAAATTTGAAAACTATTGATTTGATGACTAATTGTTGAGTGGGTGGCCACATCTTGACTTAGTAACAATTTCTTATTTTTTTGTCTGAACAAAACGTCATTGCTAATGTCATAATTTGAACCAACTTTACGCATGAAAGTTCCAGGAAATTGTCTCAAACTTTTTAGAAAAAAAAAAAAATTAGGTCATTTGGATTTCTAGAACTTGAGATATGGGCTGAACATTGAACAGTGTCTGGGGCTATACGATAGATTCAGACTTCTTTGTTGTTGCTGTAATTTGAACTTGAAAACGGTATTTTAAATCTTAGACTCCACATGAAAGTTTTATTTCTATGTCTTAGCTTTCCATCCATTTAAAGCAGACCTAAATCCGAGATCTATAGCTCCAGATATGACCCAATTACCGAACAATGTTCCAGTTGGATTGAACCAGCATCTCTTTTTCTAAGATTGACCCTCTCTCTGTCCTTTCAATTTCAGTGCTTAAACTCATCAATCAATCCTTTTATTTATCTGATACGCCTGCATTTAAGATGAACATTTATCATAAATTAAGGTATCTTATAGTATCAGACTTGTTATTATAAAATATGCTTTAGGTAAGGAGTTATTGATACTTCAAGTCCAAAATGATGATATAAAACCTTGATAAAAATGCAATTTTAAGTACTAATCCAGACACATAGTTCATAACAAAATATATGGACCCATGAGACGGGATTCCTATACACATTGATTGTGTGACATCCCTTTTATAATGTAAAATGAATACAAGAATTATAAATAATTTAAACATGATAATAAATATTTAAAGAATATTATCGCTACTTTTTTCATTAATAACCTAAATGAGTAAATTCCTTCATTTACCCGCTTACATACATTATATAAGCCTTATTATTTCGTCAATTGTATTATCCTTACTCGCACGTCCTAACCTCTCTATAGGAGTTGTAGGGACTGAAGTTAATACATTGGTTATGGTTAAATTACTTCGCTTTAACCGAGTCATTCTTTGTAGGAAATCGTTAGTAAAAACTAGGTCATTAGTGACACATAGATCATCAGCAAAAACTAGGTTACTGATGACACATAAATCATCGGCAAAAACAAAGTCAATGGCTAACATATGGAATCATCAGTAAACACAATCTATTGTTGACTTAAAATCATCAACAAAAACTAAATTGTTGCTAACCCGGAAATCATCAATGAAAACTAATTCCGCGGCGAACGCATAGAATCGTCAGCGAACACAATCTACTGTTGACTCAGAAATCGTCAACAAAAACTGAGTCGTTGTTTACCTAGAAATCATCAATAAAAACTACGTCGCTGCTGATTCAAAAATCAATAGTTATGAAGGAGTCAATTTCTAGTCTTACTTTTTTCCAGGCTAAGTATAGCTTCCCCCCTATAACATACCCCAACCTAGTTGAACTTAAATCGTTATCAAATCACACCTAATTTATCATAAGGTTATCAAGCAATACGCACCAAGTCTCAACATGCATATTATATTTTACAAAGGTTCTTTTAACTATCATTTCAAAATCAGAACCTAATGTTGCCACAATCATACATGTTATGTTTTCAATTTTATCATGTCAATTTATCAACAAAAATTAATTGTCAATTCACATTATGCAAGAGTCTCATTTCCATCCTAGGTCTTGTTTCTCTAAGGGTGTTTTCATGCAAAGTTTCCTTCATGATTTCCCCTTTTTCTTTGATCGAACATTATTGTCCACTCTCTCCCAATTTACACATGCAATTCATCATTCCTATCACAAGTATATTTACAACAACATGCTACAATCACACCTTCATTTGGTTCATAAAATGGAAATTCATCATCACATAAACAAGATCAAAGCATTAACATAATATGGTTCTTGTTTTAGCTCAAACATGTCTCTAACACATTCCATCATTTCATCTCACTTTCACACAAGCTCTTTCAATCATGTATGCATAATCAATACATTAACATAAACATGAAATTTATTTCCATTCAAACATGTCTCTATAAGTTTAACAAGGTCACAATTATGATTTTTATCACTTCATTTCATCTCTTTTCATTATCTCCCTTGGTCGGTCTTTTTTTTGTTCATCAATATTCATCCTTTTTTTTTTTTTGTTAAAGGTTCTAGAATTAATGTCCCCCTACCCCATTCTCTTCAATCTTTCTATCTAATCCTTGTTAATCATAGGTGTAAGAATCCTAAAGCCATTCCCTTTGAGGTTTCCTTCTCCTTTTGTCCTGAAATCTCAAAAGAAACAAGTAAGGAAGTGATGTTGTTCTTACCTTACAATTTGATAGTAGCCATAAGGAATGTCTTTAATAGTTTTTCTTCCTCTTTTCTCTCAATTTTTTCCTTCTTCCTTTTTGTTTGTTCCAGTTCAGCCCTATAGGCTACTTCTTCCATGTTTTTCTAACTCTCCACTCACTCAAACACTCAAGGAAGAATAACATGCATGCTGGTTTGGTTAGTTTTTTTATTTGGGAAGCGATGGTTGTTGCAGCTAAGGCTTGCTAACCAATTTTTAAGGAGAGGAAAAGTCATTTATTTTTCCTCTCCTGCATTTATAGCCCCTCTTAAATGAAATAGGGGTGTTTGGGATGTTGGTCATCCTTGTTCTTATCCCTCTCTTGGGTTATCTTACAACTGATTACCACCCACATTTCTCACCTGGGATAGGTTGGTTTTCCTCCCCTAAATTCTACCTAAAATAGGTGTTTGTTTCCTTCAATTCTTTCCTAGCATAGGTCAACCTAATACTATCTTTTTGTTAGGTTTTACACCATTTTAATGAAGAAATCTTTATCCCAAATGATTTTTAAAAATCTTGAACATCTTATGTTTTTGAGAACGAAAATTGTTCTAAAGTGAGTTTAAAACACATTGTTTTTAAAATCTTGGATTTTTTTTTAAATGATTGATTTGTTTTTATGGTAGTGAGATTGAAATTGATGAGGTACATGATGAGGTAACCTTCTATTTTTATGGGGGGATTTCAAAGCAAAAAACTCAAGTAAAAGTTTGATATTTTGTTGAGAAAAATCTCTCTTTTTGAGCACTCAATTTATTAACTCTGAATAATAACAAGTGGCTTGCTTGTGATGTCACCACTCTTATAAAAACATTTTTTGCCATTTTAAGAGCGTCATTTATTGATCCAGGTTTACTTGTTTATTTGCTTGGATTAGAAATGACTTGTAAAAGGCACATAATGGTAGGCTATATTTTTTAGTTGTAAAATGAAAGATGATTTATAAACTCAAAACATGTTTCAAGGTTTGAAAGACCCTAGAAATCACTATTCAATTGTAACTCATTTTGCCCTTTAATATTTTTTTTTATTTTTTTTTGTTTTTTCTTTGATTTCCCTTTTATTGCTTTGGTAGGGTATCTCATTTTGTTCTAACTATCATTTTTGTTTTTTTTTTATTATTTATTTGGGGCATTCCTCCTATCATTGAAGTTTTTTTGGTTTTTTATCCCTCTGGCTTTCTCATAGCTTTTTCATCAATTAATGAAATTTCACTTGCACATAGTATCGAGTGTGGATCTTAGTTATGATTTTTCTATAAAAGAAAATATTTAGGCTAAAAAAAAACTACAACAGATATATTCAGTTTTATAACGGTAAAAGAAATAACAAGGATGGAATTTTCTTATTTTCAAGTGCAAATAGTTAAAGTGATAAACTTTGATCTTGTCATTGTAATAGTTTGGACTTTCCAAATAAATGTATTTCACAAGTTCATGAAACAAGGAATCCATTATATATCATTTTGCAAACATCTAAACTATGGCTCAAGAAACATGATGTGAGAATGATTGTTCATTTTTTAATTCATATATTTTGTTTAGAGATTTGGTCATCTCAATAAAAAAAGTTACTTTATTCATTGTTATTCTATAAAAAAAATGTCAAAAGGAGGGTATTATTTTAAACCATCATCAAATTATTTCTCTGAAATCAAAAGAAATTCAATTTTTTAAAGTTTCACTAAGGAAAAAGATTTTTCTGAAAAAACTAAAACAAGTTGAGTCTATGAATTTAATAAAAGAAAACTTTCATATAGAGCCAATTTGACAAAACTTCCACCTGTAAAGGCCATTGATCATTGAATTAAGATGGTGCCAGAGTGACAACATCATCTCATTCCGAAATGCATGTTATAATGAAATTAACTAAGTTGAGAAAATAGTTGAAAGAACTTATTAATGCTAGGTTCATTTTTCCTAGTTCATTTTGTTTTAGAATAAAAAAGCAGAAGTGAAAGCCTAAAGATGCATATACAATAAGAACAAATATTTACACCTTAGATTCAAGACTCGATGGACAAGAGGTTGAGCAAACCATCCATCTTCAAAGGTTTGTTGACATTGTGATTGAATCGTTATTTCATCATTTTTTGAAAAACAAATTGCTTTAAATTAATTTTTTTATATATTTTTAAATAGTTTGATGTGTTGATGTCAAAAATAAATTTAAAATATTAAAAAATTATTTAAATATATTTCCAAATTAAAAACACTTTGAAACACATTTACTACTCTCAAATAGACACTTCACGAAACCACATTTTTCAATCGGAGTTATTGTTCAAATAAGGATTGGTTGAGGAGAGATAAACACACAATTCGGTACAATGAAGTTTTTAGCTATGCTTTTGGTTAATAAATGCAATTTATGTCCCAGTTTGCCCCATTGATGTAGGTCATAAGTCTAAAAGGTTATTTGTTTTTGTATTTTAAAAATGTTTTAAAATAAATTAAAAAAAAAAATTTTGCTTTAAATTAATTTTTTTTTTTTTGGGTGTTTATAATGTTTTTAATATGGTGATGTCAAAATAAATTTTAAAAAACATAAAAAAATTATTATTTTAATAAGTTTTGCGTGTGAAAAAACATCAAAAACACCTATAGAAGAAATAATGATATATTGTGGTCATTTTTTGCAATGCGTTAACAGGTCTCTTTCACTTGCCACAAATTTACCTAGTGCATCTAAAAGCACTTTTTCTATAATAGCCAATGAAATCAACGTATAGTGGAAGCATGGAGCCAACATGAAGTCTTTGAAAACTTGACTTAAAATTTCAGCTAAGAAATCCGTGATCAATTTTACCTATAATAATGAACTAAATAATACCATCTTTCCAACACAAAAAAAAAATAAAAAAAAATAAAAAAGCAAATCTGTCAGCTTGGCAAACATGTATCAGAAAGGTTCTCCACCAATAGGCAAATAACCATCACAGTCCGCTCACCTGTCAAGAAAACTATTGGCACCATGCATAACATGAGAGAGGCGAAATGTGAAAATGTAAAGGCACCAAATTCTCTCAAAAGCGAGTTCAACCTACACCATGAATCATAAGTCCAGTTACTAGCTAAACGTTTTCTTATCTACGGGTAATGAAAGCTATAAGAATTCCAAGGAAGACACAGCTAAAATTGTTAAATGAAAACTCCTCTATGATATATAAAGACTAAAACATGGGATTACAGAAATGTAAAAGCAGTAAGAGTTCCAAGAAGACAAAGCTAATTGTTATATAATGACGAGTCAACTACATCTCAGTCACATAGTTGGTTAGGTTAGCTAAAAGAATTCTTTACAGGAGAAAACAAATCCTTATATATAGACAATCCGTACATTACAAGAAAATATGAGACATCTGTATTTATTCCTTGTAGAGTGTAGTATTTCCTGTGCAGCATTTGTTCGATAGAAAAGTTTGTTAAGTAAACCTTCCTATACAAATCCATTTCTATTCTTCCCCCCCCCCCCCCCCATTTTACAAGAACATGAAAAATGGCATTGCTAATGTTATGATGATCACATATATACCTCGTAGTAATAGCATCAAAGATAGCATCCACTTCTAAACATGCAAACCCCTTGCATTATACATCATTGTAATCTTGTAGATAATAGCAACTAGCAGGTTCTGGGATTAACATCATTTGCCGACATGCATGTAAAATATAAGCACGAAAAGTTGATGCAATATCAGAAAAAAGGACTTTTTTTCAATTTAATTTATAATTGTGTTTAATTTAGTTCTTATATTATTCTGGGAATCCAACTTATCATTTAGGATGTCTGTATTATGTAAGAGGTCTATAGTATTAAACTGTCCAATTATTTTTATCATTCAGCAACGATTTTGATGACCGTTTAAGATTTTGCTTTGCCTAAAAAAGCCCACATATTTTAGTGTTGAAGAAAATGAGTTATGAAAATTATTTGTTCTTGCGGATTTCAAGAGCATGGTTCAAGTTATTTCAAGTGGATTTTAGGTTGACTATCCTTTTACTTTATACTGTCTTCGCGTCTACATTAAGAGTTCTATCAAGAGAAACGATATCTTGTCATTTTCACAAAATTTCTTAGCATTAGCATGAGAAACAGCTCTGCACTCTGCATAAAACAACTCGTCTATTTAAAACTACCACTCTCCGTACCATCTGAATTCCAGACAGGTACTCATGATTTTTTCGACACAGAGAGTGACAATGTTTTCTTACCATATGGCTATCACAAGCCATTATCATTAAGGTTAAAGCAATACTGCATCGCTGCACATTTATCATAAGATTGCCCAGTTTCGCATTGCACTAGAAGTTTAAATTTAGTAGGAGTATGTGACATGTGACGAGGGGTGAATTTATACTGACAATCTTGTGCGTCTTCCTATCTGAATACAGCTGCAAGCATCTGCATAGAAAAGGACATGTGAGGTAACAAAAAAATGATGAAAAAATGTGTCAGAAGAATTTAAATTCCAAATCACGAAGACACAACTGCAAATCTCAAAACCTCTTGCCTGAAAATTCTCCTTGAATTGAGTCTCTATTCACTTAGATACAACCTAATCTCAAACAAGGTGACCTGCAACTATTTTCCATTTACAGTGATCATTAATTGCAAATGACAAACATCAAGCACTCCATTCATTTGAAGTTTGAAGCACCTTTTTTTAAAATCATGTGAGAGCCATCAAAATTTAAAACGCTCCATTGTTATCTGTGTGATTATATCATTTTCACAGAAATCACAAATGCAATGAAACTTTGTTCAACCATAAACAAGTCTAAAAGAAAACTAAAATCATATTAATTCCTTTATAAATTACATTCCCCAGGAACATACAGACAATGAAGGAGAAACGCAATAAGAATACCATGGATGGGATTGCAACTGCTGCAAAGGACAGGGACTGCTTTCTCACAAACCCTAGAGAAAGTTGATACGCCCTGCAGTCTGGCTAGATACTCAAGAATATCACTTTCCTGCTATAAACAGCTAAAACCAATCAAAATGGATAATATAAACATAGGAACAAGGATCTGGAGCTATACACTGGATTACAGCACCAGTCAACTGCAAATAAATAAACAAACAGCACGGTAAGGAAACATAACAAAGTATACTTAGAGATGACAGTGTTCATCAGCCAAGTGCATCAAATTCTTGCAACAGTTTCCAAAAAGACCAAAAAGAAGGATAAATAAGATATGGATGATTAATGCCACGCTCTTGGCAACCTTGGAAAGTTCGCTCCATAGTGCATTCTTTTATTGAACCTCTACATGAAATTTCCTACCCCATTAACAAAGTGGCCTGGTGCCAGCTCATTTATTTCCTCAAGGGGACACAAGACAAAAAGATAGGTGCAGAACTTTGTCCCTCACAACTCTCGAACGAAGCAAATTCCAGCGCCAGTCATCCAGCATGACTGTGCAACAATTGAGCGTGGTAGCTTTTGAACTTTAGCCACCAAAGCAATTATCCTCAACCAAAGGCCATAAATAGCTGCCAGGACCATTATTAGGTTCCAAGCTCAAAATGAACGTCCACCCAGCTTGCCCCAACACAGACAACCATGGCCACTGACGCATTATTCCAAAACCACTCCAAGTCAAGGGGTCTTCAATGAGGAAGGTTAGGCTAGCATAAGATCCATCTTTTATGTATAAACAAAGGCAGAATAATTGGAAAAAATCTGAACTAATTGACACCACATTTAATGTGTTTGGTAAAAGCAGTGCAATGTGCTTCTCAATTGAAAATTGCATCAAAATGATGGTTTTTGTTTTTAATTCAACATAATCAAAACCATTGAAAAACACCTAAAAATCATTTTTTTCAATTTGGCGATCTGCTTTTTTCAGGTAAAACATTGTTTGAAAAGTAGTTCAACACAAAAACAAACGCTAAGAAAAAAAAAGTGATTTTTCTCTCATAAACAACTATTAATAGGGATCACAGACAGATGCTTGCTCATAGGAGATACTACTCTTACACTAAAGGAATCATCATAGAATTTGATCTTTATAACAATTTGAGCCCAATATTTTCCGCATGCATCAAGCTTGCCAAATTTCAAGTCAATCAAAATACGTATGTTATCACATCCATGTGACTTGTTTACTTCATATTCTCAATAATAATAAATAAATAAAAAATCTACTTTCTAGATAGAGTGTCATGGTTGTAGATCAATTTGAAATTCTACACTAGCACAAGGAAAAATGTTTATATGAAGGACAATCATATAGGAGCAAACGCTCATAAAACCGTGTAGGCATAGAACCTGCACCTCATTCAATGGATACCTCTTCATGAAGTATGTGTGGTGTTTTTCATATCTATATAATCCATTCAAATTCAAGTATATAGAGCACCTTTGAATCTGCTGCTCTCTCACTGGAATGGAAACCTTGAGCTCTTTCCACTAAGCAAGCTGCACACCTCATAATATAGGTTTGAGATAGTGGCGGAGAAATATGAAACTGATGTAGCATATTCAATTAGACAATTCCATGGCTTGCAATGCGTCCGATAATAGGAGTTCCTGTCTTCAAGGGAAATGCAAAGGACTTCCTAAAAACCAAGGTTCAATTTTGCAGTAAATCAAACTCAAATGCACTATCTAGATCACCAAAAACCAAGTGATCGGTAATTCATCAGCATCCATGCCAGGAAGCCAAGTACACTCTTAATTGCCCACAGCAAGATCACAATATGTCAATATAAATAACAGCAATGATATTGCTCATGTAATCAAAACAAAAAAAGTAAACTGTTTTTCAGTCTACTGAATCAATGAGATACATGTAAAGGTAAAACTATTCAAAACATATGCAGAAATGCACAAGCTAGTTTTCAGGCATGGATTCACAAATGCAAAATTTAACCCAGATTTGAACCTTATTTTTGCACTAACCCAATCATTCTATTTCAATTCTCATTTTACATCCTTCACTAATTTAACCTAGACTCCTCCCCAAACTGAACCCCCCCCCCCAAAAAAAAAAAAAAAAGCATATAAAAAGGGGTTTGGTTTGCTGGGTTTTGAGCGAACTTCATAATCATTCACAACCATCATAAAATAGCATCAAAAAGTGTGTGAGAGAGAGAAAGAAGTTCACATGTAAGTTATTGCAAGAAAACCCAGATGAGAAAATTTGACAATGCATTCCAAAGCAAGCCAAGTGAATCACAAATAGCACAAGTGCAGTTGTGTTTGGTTGACATCACTGCTTGCAACCATTTATACGCTGAAATAATATTTACAATACATGCACAATAAATTTAGCATGCACATAAAGCTTGTAGATGATTCCTAAATCAATGGAATTCTAATATTTCAAATATTGAAAACTCATGGATCAAATAACCATTATATTGTAAAATATGAACCAAAACCAGTGATTGCTGGTCAAAAAATCAAGCTATATGTATTAGACTACATCCTTCTATTTAATTTCAAAAATTAGATCGACTTACAACTATTTCACTCAAACCATCATCTTTGCAATCTGCTGAAGTATTCAGGCGTTCAAACACTTGCTGCCACTGCATCTTGGGGGCCAGAAAATATCATGCTTGGCACCTGAGACCAAATCTAATGGTTCTCTTATCAAGAAAATACGAAACCATCTTTGATTTCCAATGATTCCACGTGAAAAAATCAACCAGCTGTTCTATTTCCCTGCCACACAAAGCCAAAGTGTGTCTGTTTTTGACCTCAAAGTAAAAAAATTCTATAATCTAGCACCAACTACTTGCTCAATTGAACCAATCGACATGAGTAAAATAGTTGCTAAAAAAATGTCAACAAACTTTATTTGCAAAGAAACAATGAAGCCTACATGGTTTTATGCATTAGTAATTGTCAGTCAATAAACAAAATGCCACTTATTTCCACAGTTAGGAAATGAATTCGTTTTATACCCAACAGATAAAGGAGCTCCATCAAGTTTTAGTTTGTTTTCCAGCATGCTACTATCAGATTCAGTCCCACTTACTACACCTGATAGCATTAGTGAGGACATCTAAGCCTGTCTCCACTGTCGATATGCATGACACTGCAGACTGCCTCTTGAAGACTTCTTGAAGAGTCAACTTTGTCAAATCATCATCGCTGAATTTTCCAAACTTCACAGTTTGAACTAAATTTCTTCTGATAAAACCATAGAATCCTTCACAAAACCCCTCCTTTCTAGAACCAAATCAAGCTGCAGATTCCGCGGCTTTAATTGTTAAGAACACACTTAGACAATCATGCTCCGATTCCGAAAACCGTCTCAAGCTCCATCTCAATTACAGCAGTTAAAAAAGCTTTGAGATGTGAATCCCTCAGTGGTAAAGTCTGGAACAAATGGGCCAACAACAAAACTCCTTGCCCTACTCAGAGTATCGCATGATAGATTTGCAAGACCCTGCTTTTATCAAGATATATATATATATATATATATATTATATATATACATATATTATTATTGCAATCACATCAAACTTTGTCACAGATAATAAAACTAACTCAAAATGAAGAAAGCCACAACCTGGGGAAAAAATAAGGTTTGATTTCATTTGACAGAGAGCTGCATCAAGTTCCTTAATTGAGTCCTGGTAAACATCTTGAGCTATTTCATATGCTTAAGTACCTAAGACGTCATAGGAGTAGTAATTACCAGGAACATTTTATAATAATGCTCTGTCTGCCCTTCAATGAAGAAACGAACTAATGCTTAGATACACGAAGATGATTTAAAGAACAAAAAAAAACTGTGGGGCTTACATTTTTGGAAGAAGGAACCCCAGTGGATGGCTTTTTTCATGTTTTGAGCGTCCCAGTGCGGCTAAAAGAGCCAGAGGATTGATACCCAGATTGCTAAAATCATTATATCTTACAAACCCTTTTAGAAGTTTCACCATTTCCTCTAATGATATGCATGCGGTAATTCCACCCCATTCCTTTATTCTTCTTTCTCGTTGCGCTACCGAAGAGCACGAGCAGCAGCGCAGCGTGTGGGAAGGAGTCACAAGTTACAACCGAGAGAGAGAGAGAGAGAGAGAGGTGAGAATGTTTTCTCAATTTTTTTTTTCTATGCAATTCTGAATTTAGTTGTTACAGTGTAGAATACCAATTTTTGTCTTTTTTTTTTTTAATTTACCATTTTTTATTATGACTTTCCTTACTCCATTAACGAAAAGCTAACTGATGAGGAGAAATTACTCCTCACAGAAAATACTGTTTTATTATTAACCCCATTATTATTAAATTTATTTTGGGTTTATTTTCTTCCAATAAACTATTTCAATTTATAATTTGAATTATGAATTTGTGACTTAACCTAATTAAATTAAATTTGTATAAATAATTGATTTTTTTTTTAATTTTATCTTTTATTATTTTTTAATTGTTGGAGAATTAAATTTTATAATTAATAACATACTTGTAATAAAATTATAACCAAACATTTCTTATATACATGAAAAAATAATTAGCAATTTGTAACATCCCACCATTTGCAATACAATTATAACCAAATATTTGCCATATATATATATATATATATATATATATATATATATTAAGAAATGAGTCTATAGACACACACAAATTATGTTTATTTTTCTAGATAAATAACTTTTGACATTCATATCTACATTTTAACTTTTTTCATTTCTAAACCTAGTTACTAACCTTGCAAGTTTTGCCTTCTAAATTCATTAATATTTTTCTCCTTGTTTGTCCTTATCAAAAACCTTATATTAACACTTAACTATTGTTAGTTATTGTCAATATTTTTCAACTTTCAACCATTATTAGCATATTAGCCCCATCAATTTTTATTTTCATGATAGACATCATCATTTACATTAGTCACCTTTCGAGATGGAAATCTTACAGTTCATTTGTCTTTATTCATAACAATAGATTTAACATTTATTGGCTTCTGTAAAAGATAGTAAGCTTAATACTCATTGGCTTTTATCGGAGATGACAAACTTGCATTTCATTTCGCATTTTTCATTCACTTTTTTTCTATCATTTTTTTTTTTATATGCATTTTTATATCTTACGTTCAATTCTTATATATCCTTTTTGTTATCTCTTTTTGAACACTACAGTACAATACTATAAATTAAAAAAAAACATTATAACAATAATTTAAAGAGATAGAGTGTTAAGCACTTCATCTGCTTCTTATCTAGATCAAGCTCCTTTTCGCTAATGACCCAACCTTTGATGCTTTTCTAATCCAAAAAAATAAAAAGAAATACAAAACAATTAATACATTTCCAAAACAATTTCATTTATTTTTGAGTCAAATACAAACAATTAATACGTCTCCCAAAACAATTTCATTTATTTTCAAGTCAAACAAATACTAACCTGTTTTACTATTTCTTAGCACATTAATAAACATAAAAATAATATACAATAATCCATATTCATGAAATTCCATAACCCAACAACTATCTTAAACCATACTTCAATCTTCCAAACAAACTAACTTAAATTTCAATGTATATAATCAACTACTTTCTTTCAACCATTGTCGTCTCATTAATACTTATAAGATAAATCAAATTATAATAATTATATCAATCAATTATTCAATTTTCCCACAACCATATACATGGCCAGCTATAAAGTTCATTATGTCATCATGATTCTTTCTTCAATTGTTTCATGCATTTTCATTAAAAATAAGCTAATCTAACTCGATTCATCAATTATAAATTAATAAAACAATTCCCCCCCCCCTTATTACCTATACACCCTAATTCACTGTATACTAATAAAATTCAATCAAATTTTGTTAAAGAGAATTTAATCCATTTTCAATTATCATTGTCATAACAACACACATTAATTTCATACAGTTTCTAAACATTTAACACAAACAAACAACTTTCTATTTAATATTAAACTGGTCGGCCCTAACTCTCTAACCACCATGATTTCTACTTTATTTTTCCATGATTTTTGCATTTATCGGAATTTATTCCATCCTAATTTTCTTTAATTACAACAAAGATTTTCAATTCTCCTAAATTTCAATAATGAATTTGAAATTTCTTATCAAAATCATTTAAACTTCCCTCAAGCTTATATGGATAGGTTTAAGACACTTTACAAGTTGATTATTTGAAACTTCAAATGCTTCATATTCGAGTTCCCACTTATCCTTCTTCTCCTTCCTTTATTTTCCTTAGTTTTTCTCTCTAAAACCTTATTTTTATTTCACTTTAATCACTCCCAACTCTTGTGTTTATGTGTTTTAACTCCACTAATCCCACCTATGATGTCCTCAAAACCTAGTTTACCCAAGAAATTTGGAGAAAAAGCACAGAATAAGAGAATAAAAAGCTCATTCTCTCTATTCATGGTCGGCGATTTCATATAAGCAAGGGAGTTGAATTTTTTTGTAAATTTATAAGCTTTGTTATTATCTTATTTCTCTTAAATAATTCTAGGAAGTTTTCCATAAAATTTGATACCATAAATGGATCAAATTTATTCATATTACTTGGACTATCCTTTGAAAAACACATTGTTTCCAAAATTTATATTTTATATTTATTTATTTATTTATTTTATTTAAGATTCACTATGATTGAAAATTCACACTCAATTATTTCATCTTCAACCTTTAGGGTCCGTAACTATTTGTACAATCAACTACTCATTTTTAAACTCTCTTAAGATATTTTCAACTTTTAATATTTTTCTAAAATTTTAACTTGAGGTTTACACTCTCTCCCTTATATAAAAATTTCATCCCTAAAATTTAAATTCATACATATGTTTAGAAACAAGTCTCGGATATTTCTTTTCATTTTGGATTCCCATTTCTCATGTCTCCTTTTCTATTTGAGAATTTCTCCATAAACACTCTTATCAAAGGAACCACTCTTATCAAAGGAACCTTCTTATTTCCTAATTCCTTTTCCTTTTGATCTAAAATCCTCACAGGTTTTATTCTAAGGTTAAATCTTCATGAATTTCCTTTGTTATTTGTGGCAAAACTTGTGGGGGATCTATCTTAGCATTTCAAAGTATTGATATATTAGAATACATTTTGTATTTTAAACTAAATAGGGGTGGTAGTGCCTAATTTACCTTCGTTTCAAAAATAATATAATGTTTCTCCAAGTATGACCTTATAAAACACTTGGTCTCCCACTTGAAACTCCAATGGTTCTCCTTGATTTATTTGTGTAACTTCTTCAATGTTTCTTGGGCTTCTTTCATCCTTTCTTTAATCACCTTGACTTTATTAATGGTCATTTGCATTGATTTTTGGTCCCAAATTTTTTCTTTCACCAACTTCATCCCAGTATACCAGAGTAAGATATTTTCTTTCATATAAGGCTTAATAGGGAGCCATACCAATAGTTATCTGATAACTATTATTATACGTAAATTCCACCAAGGAAAGATGATCCTTCCAATGTCCTCCAAACTTTAAATACAAGACCTTCAATAAGATCTTCTACTATTTGGATTATCCTTTCTGATTGACCATCTATTTGTTGTGGAAGGTTGTACTTAATTTCAATTCTGTTCTCATGACATGTTTATATACTCGACCACAACCTTAAAATAAATTGTGGATCCATGTCGGGAAACTGTTAAAATTGGAACACCATGCCATCTCATCACTTTATATCATATACAAATTAGCCAGTTTATTCCACTTGATTTGTCATTCTCATTGGTAAAAATATTGACAAATTTAGTCAATTGATCCATAATTACCCAAATTGCATTATTTCCTTTTCAACCTTTAAGCAATTCAAACATAAAGTCTATCTTAATATCTTGCCATTTCCATTTTGAAATCAAAAGAGGTTGTAATTGGCCTACAGGTCTCTCTATGGTGATCCACCTTCACTTGGTGGCATACAATGCATTTAACAACAAATTCAACTATCTCTCTCTTTATCTTAGACCACCAATAGTAGTTTTTCTAATCTCCATATTATTTTTTATGCTTCTAAGATGAATTGCAAGCCTAAATTCGGCCTCTTTAAGAACTTATCATTTAAAGCCTTATTATTAGGCAAATAAATCATCTTCCCCATTGTTATTATTATAACCCAATTTTTCGGTTCCTAAAATTATCCTTTTATTTTATAAAATAATAATACAAAAATAATAATATATAAAATAAAGAAGATTAAAAAATAAAAAAAATATAGGAGGACAAGCGACTTGGTTTGGCAAGAACAGGATGGAGATGGGCAATTAAAATGCACAAATAAGAAATTAAAGGACCAAACTGGATCTTTAACAATATTGAAAACTCAATTGTACCATTAAAGGACCTAATGATGAAAGACAAAGTAAATTCAATGCTAACTTAAATGAAATTAGATGAATTTGCATTGAAATTAAGTATGAGGACTTAATTAGATTTTTAATAAGCTGACTTAATTTAATCATAGGCCTAATTCAAGATTTGATTAATTTTAAAAATTAATTTAAGCTAAAATTAAAAGAATTAATTAATTTTACAAAGCTTAATTGAATGAAATCAAGGGTGAAATTGCAAAAAAGTCAAAGTTTATGGGTCAATTAAGGGCCAAATTGAAGAAATTTAGGACCAGGAACCTTTCTGCTAAAGGCGCATAACATTAGGGGTTGTACCAAACTTTTCCAATGATTAAGTTGAAGAATTTAGGGGCTAAATTTAACAAATTGAAAACCAAATACTACTTTGAAAAAGGCCACCAGACTTGAGGGGCCTCAATTGATGTTCGACAGGGATTAAATTACACAAAATTAATAATTTTTTTTTTCAATTAAGAACCTCTAAGCTTAAATTAAAAGACTAGTGACTAAATTTGAAATTGCTTGATCCCAATTACTAAAAGACTAATTTAAAGGTTTAAGAAAAACGACATTGTTTTGGTCAAGGTTCTCTTATTTTGGCTAATTGTGAACCACTCTTTTGTGCAATAATCATGGTAACTCTAGTAACAACTGGTGAATGACAATAACCATTGGACAAAGGAGCTTCGCTTATATAAGGTTATGTTGTCTTTTTCAATGTTTTTGCCCCACCTGCCACATGGAATGTAACATCTCAATTTTTAACACATGTTGTGTTCGAATAGTATACTTATATGCAATATTAGGGTCACTTTTTTTATTTGTTATAATTTCTGCAGAATTTCCCTTATAGATGGAGGGTGTTAAATTATCAACATCTTCAATCACAGCCCAAACAACACCATAATTACAGTCTAATCCTCCTATACCTTATCCAACATCAACATAACTGAAGATTGACATACAATAAATTTCTTTCATGAAATATGAATAACGAAGCTTAAAAATAAAAGAAAAGAATATAAAATATGTAACAAGAAAAGTAAATGCACGGTACTATATTTAAAGAGCTTTAAAAATAAATAATTTATATAATAATGTTAAGGATTCTAGTAATTATACATAATAAGTGTGATTACAAAATATACCTAATATAACAAAATCTACCCCTAATATATCAAACTCATCGTTCAATGTGTGATGATCCTACAAATGAAACTAATAAAATAATAAATAATTTAACAATGAAATTCATAAGTGCACACCAATATTTAAATAAATTTTGATAAGTCTCGACACACATTTATCCTTTCCTTAATTTTCAATCCAAAATTTTGATTTCTTTACAAGCAAACCTCATCTTCATCCTAAAATTCATATTCAATATTCACAAACACTTTATCTATTTGGTTTCCTTTTAATAATGGAAACAACATATTATTGCATTTCATTCAACCATAAAAGAAATAGATAGTGGCAACATTGGCTTTCATCCAAGCATGAAAGCAACATAACAATGGCTCTCATTCATTAATTAGAGCAACATGACAATGGCTCTCATTTATTAATGGAAGCAACAAATATAACATTGGCTATTTTTTTTTCCTAAAAAAAACAACACATATTGGCTTTCATTCAATATGAAATCTACATAATCATTGGCTTCACTTTAATAATAAAAGCAACAAACATTGGTTTTCCATAAATCCCTTGTTAACATATGTTTGTCACTTTTACAAAGGTTTATCAAGTGTAAGAAATTGCAAGACTAATGTACAAAATTGAAAAGACTAAGGTGCAAAAGACCTACCTAATGTCTAACCTCTAGATGCAACACCTTGTTATTTTCTCGCTAGTGAAGCATCTCAATCATCATTGACAAGTTCCATGAACAACAAAAGTGTCATTCCAATTCTCATCCAATTCTAGATTTTAAATCGCTAAGTAAGAAGAAACCTTAAAGTTTCACACGTGTACACAATGTTTTGTTTGTCATAATTTCTATAGTGTCAAATCCCAAACAAAGATTGACAATTAATTATTTCTGTCATTCAGCCTAAACCTTTCAGAACAATGTTCAGTGTTTCAATTATAACTAGAGTTGTAGAGCTTGGTTTTAAGCGCGATTTATTTTGTTACAAAGATAGAATATAAGGACACAACTTTTATCAGGGTGATGAACCCACTTATGCCATTTAGATATTGAAAAGTACTCATGACAGTAACATGTGGGGCTATCCAATAGGTTCTAAGTTAGACCTTTTGTCAGTTTTTTTTTTTTTCATGTGGGGCTATCCAATAGGTTCTAAGTTAGACCTTTTGTCAGTGTTTTTTCTATATTTGGTGTTTCATAGCTCCAAATGAGGTAAAACTAATTGGATTGGAAAGTTAACATGCATACTTATAACTTTCATGAAGAAAGGTATATCAAATTTTATATTTTTCAAGTCAAATTATAGTTGGAAGTTTGGTTATAAATCTATCATGTTTTTAGCAAGCAATTAAATGTTTTAATGTATCTCTTCATCATTCAAAACACCCATTTCCTTTCAATATCTTTTATAATACCATTAAACATGAATTCTACACAAATTAAACTAATCAACTCTATACTCTATAGACAAAAACTCTCTCAATCAAACCATGATTAAATGACTACTCATAATAAACAACACCATTCCACCATAACAACATCAAAACACATAACTAAGGTTAATTTCTCATAATTCTATCACAGTTATAACTCATCAAATACACCATTAGTCTTAGTAAAAGAAATTCTCACTAAATCTCAATAATCAATAAGAATTAGTAAGAAGAGCAAGCTTTTATCCACCCCTCTTTCTTTCTATTTTCCTTTTTTTGCTTGGCATGACCCTCTCTCTCTCAAATCTACTTCTTCTCACTTCCCCACACTTGAGTTCTCTCAATTTAGTGTTTAGGAGGTTTATCTCTCACAAGTTAACAAGGTTTGCCTTTAATTTTCTTATTTTTCCTAGTTTTTCTAAACTCTCTCAAGCTTCTCTCTTCAATTCTTTCCCTCTTGAATTAGTCAACCATAGACCATGTATTTCTACCTAATAATTTAAAAAACTCCCATTGCATCCCTCCTTAATACCTTTTATTTTTTTGGGTAAATTTCTCCTGGTTTTCAACATTTGCTCATACTCAAATAAAGCTAAACGAATTTGAATTTCATTAAATTACATTGTACCATATTTCTTTCATTTTTTTTGTTCTTTCATATGGTTTTTATTATCATTTTAGTCTTTTTTTATTTTTCATGTTTTTTTCAAGTTTTTATTTTTTAAAATTAGTACAAAAAATTTTCCTTTCAAATTTCTCAACCCAATATCATTCCTCTAAGGTAAAGATAAATTTTACATACTCAAAATAATATTTAATTCACTATCCTTGTACGTTTACATTGATATCCAAATATTTACTTCGAGGGTTTACACATCATCTTCTCCACGTAATAAATTTTCTTCTATTCATTTAACATATTAGGTTTATTACTATCTATGTATATTCTATCAAGGGGTGGTTTACATGGAATCCCTTAACATCTGTCTCAAGATAGTCTTATCTTGTTCATCATTGCTCAAAACATTCAACTCAACTTCAATACTACCTTAATCATATGACAATACCTATGCTCATCATTGCAACTAAAATAACATTACAAATTTAACAACTAGCCATAAAATACATGTACGTGGTTTCCATAAAGAAAATAAAACAATATGCTTATCCAGAA
Source organism: Populus alba (assembly GCF_005239225.2). Taxonomy (NCBI): domain Eukaryota; kingdom Viridiplantae; phylum Streptophyta; class Magnoliopsida; order Malpighiales; family Salicaceae; genus Populus; species Populus alba. Next base: position 22,400,313 of record NC_133297.1, on the reverse strand, counting down.
TTATTTTAACATCAATGACATCATACACATATTGAATTACACACTAGTTGTTATGGCACTTAAGTTCATATTTGTCTCTTTCAACGCTACCTTTACGATAAATTACGTAATACATTCAAATCTAAGGTTGCTGACTATATAAGTCACTACGTAGCAACTAATTGTCTTAATTTTTTATTCCCTAATCAATAATTAATATTTCATTTCTTTAGTTGCTGATTTTCTTCGGTATAATTCTTGAAGTAACCATATGTATTAATATGATATCTACATATCACCATCATTGCTTAACATACTTTGTTTATAACATTACCATATTGTAAGACCCAATAAAAAGATAGTATTAGGCCGGCCTATGCTAGTAAAGAATTAAAGGAAACCAATCGGCCTGCTCTAGCTGGAAATTGGAAGGGGAAATTCAGCCTATCCTTGGTGAGAATTATAGGGGAAGTAACAGCCCTAAGATAACCCAAAAAAGGGATAAGAACAACCATGACCAGCACCCAAACACCCCTATTTCATCTGATAGGGGTATAAATTCAGGAGAGGAAAACAAGATAACTTTTCCTTTACCTCAAAACTAGTTGTAGCCCTTGCTACAACAACCCCTCTCTCTCTTAAAGAAAAACCTACCTAAACCCAGCTGCAATAACCCTTCTCTCTCTTAAAGAAAAACCTACCTAAACATAACTTCATTTTGTCTTCCTTAAGTGTTTGAGTGAAGGGAGAGTTAGAGAAAAAGAAGATGACTGAAACCATGAAAGAAGAGGGAGCATAGAGGGTCGGCTGGTGCAATAAGAGAAGAAGAGAAGAAAACTAAGAGGAAGAGAAGAACAAAATCATCAAACCTTCCCTAGAGTTGTTAAAAACATGAGGTAAGAAAAGTATCATTTTTTTGGCTAGTTGTTACCTCATGATTTCGGGATCAAGAGAGGAAGAAACCCCAGAGTAAAAGGCTTAGGGTTCTTGCACTTATACTCTCATAAATGATTAAATGAGAAGATCTAAGTAGAATAAAGAAGGGAAGAACACAAGTGTAGACTTTTATAAAAAAAAAAAAAAAAAAAAAGAATGATTATGAGTGTGTAAACCTAAGAGAGGGGCCTGCCAAATTGAAAAGATGGATGGAATGTGGAATGAAATAATGAAATCCATAAATTATGATCTTATTGAACTTCTAAGAACATACTTGAACTAAAGCAGAATTGTCTAAGTTAATATCTTAACTTTTGCATATAAGATTGAAGAACTTATGTGAAAGTGAAATGAAATAATAATATGTGTAAAATGGTGATTGTGTTAAACCTCTAGAGGCATATGACATGACCAAAAGATTGATAAACTAGAAGGGAGAGGCAAATGAACTATGAATATATGCTACTTTGTTAAATTGTTAGGTGTTCATGTTGTCATATTTATTGTAATATTCACCTTTCAATAATATGTATTTTGTTTCAGGATCATCACATGCACGACAAGAGTAGGTTCTAGTTTTATGCTCCTTTCTTGTAATCTAGTTTCTAGGGAGTATACCCCTTGTAGTTTGTAAATATGAAAAATGTTTGTATAACTTAATTTGTATAATTAATGTTTAAACTAGACTGAATGAATGTAACCATGTAGTTCATGTAATCATGCTTATGCTGATGTAATTATACTTATTTATTTTTATTCATCCATAATGATATCTTGTTATATATGCATATCGTAAATATTGTGGTTGATAAAAGTGGGTATAAGTGTGGAAATTGAAAACCCATTGATGATTGGGTCAGGAATTTAGTTAGGAGATGCGAACTATTAGAAGTGTAAATAAATTCATGTCAATAACCTCGGACCTTCCGGTATCATGAAACACATATATATATAAAAAAAAATTTTATTAAGTGTTTTATTTCGATTAATATGAGATTGTCGTTTATCCCGAAATGGGGGATGTTACATCTAAGGCTTATGACATATCTCTTTTTTGTGATAAAATCTCTATCTTATAAGGTTAAATTCTAACTATTCTAATGCCCTAATTTTAGCATCGCATTTATCTCTTATTTTGTATCTTTAGCATAAAAGGATATATTTTACGATGTAATTTTATACCTATAAACATTAAATTCTACAGATAAATCCTAACACTCCAAATAACAAAATAATTATTATAGGATTTTTTGGTATTTAGTCAAATCTTAATGGATAATCATAAACTGGTTATGATACCTATTTTATATTTTTTAAAACATGATAAAAATATATTTTTTATTTGTTTTTATGTTTTAGAAAATATGCATAAAAAAAACCCCTTAGAATTTGATCATATGCAAGAAAAAAATATATATATATTTGTATTTTTTTTTTTACATGAGGAAATCTTTTGAGTTTTTTTGGATTGTTTTTCAAATTTTTGGAGAAAATCGATTATTTTCAATATTGGTTTCATATTTTACAGTGTAAATCTACAATCCAATATTAAATGAAATTATTGAATAAAAAACATATTTTTGTATTCTCTAAAATAAGGATTTTTTTATTATATTTTTTTGTTTGAAAATTAAGATAAAAAATTAGTTATTTTTAATACTAGGTTTGTATTTTTTATAATGTAATTTACAAGGACCTAAAAATAATTTCAAAATAGTCTTTGAAATTTTTAAAATTTTAATTTTAATTTTTTAAGACTTTGTTTTGCTAAGCATTAAAATAAGGATAAGCTAAAAACTCAAGGAAAGACATAAATGTGTAATTTACAAAATACTCTTAGCCTAAAGGCTGGGCTTATTAAGCCTGAGGTCCAAACTCAGCTTCGTTTAGATGGGCTAATAGACAACCCAAAAGTTATTTCATTTAAAAAAAAAAAAGTTGGACTTAACCTAATCATATGGGCTAGGTCTGATCCAGCGCACAAAACTTGCAAAACATGAATTATAATTCATGTTATACATACTTGTATAAAAGGGAGTAATTAAAATTAAGATGGGAGAAGAAAGCTTACATGACTTGGTAAGGTGACAACTATCGTTACTAGCCTTTCACAAAGATGGTGGAGATGTTGGTGGAGTTCGTTGCTGCTTATAATGCTGGTTTAGAAGGAAAAAAGGTGCAACTTTAGTTGGTGTTATCAATATTGACTAGAGGTTAAAGGTGCAAGAGTCATTGCTGGTCTAGAAAGAGGATGCAAGCATATGGTGCCTTGTATACATCACAAGAGAATTGAATTTAAAGATGTTTGTCGTGCATACTATAGTATTGAAACCTTGAGAAAAGCGTATTGTATTGTTGTGTACCCTTATTTGAAGTTGATCTCGATCCGAATGAAAGAGATGTTATTACTCCCCCTTCGCCCCCCCTCCCAACTTGAAAAGGTGTGTTGGTAGACTAAGGAAAGATGGAGATGATCAGCTTGGTATGGTAAGGAAAAGAGCTTCAACACTTAGATACAATAATTGCAAGCAATATGACCATAATTCTAGAACTTGCCAAAGGGACAATGCTTAACAGATTTCAAGTAAAGTTTGTGGTAGAGTTGGGAGATCTAAGAGGGGATCCAATATTAATGCTATAAGAGGCTTAATAGTTGGTATAATTGAGAGGAAATTTAGTAATGGTGCTATAAGAGACTCAAATAGTGGCAAAATGGCAAAGTTATTAGAGGTGATGTTAGTACATCCTCATCATAACCCTCTACACGTGATTCTATTGCGGCACCATAATATTTTTTTAGTTTTAAATGAATATCTAATTTGAATAATCTATGTGATCTTTCAAATGCTCATAAGTATATCTATATCTTCTTAACACTTTACCCGAAAAGTAGGTTCATTAATTGAAATATATGAAAAACAATTGGTGATTTTTAGTGTTGTCGCTGCTATGAATGTTAAAAAATTTATGATTTTTTTAATATGTTTGAATGTTCATGCTTTTGGTTAAAAAAAATTAATGTTGATGCTTTTGATAAGACAACTAATGTTTGAATTGTTTTGCACTATATATGTTATGTAGTTGTGGATCAAAGTTGTCTTATGTTTTTATTTCATTTGTTTGACATGAACAACATAATAATACAAATATTAATATCACACACACTAAATTAGTTACTAACAACAATTTCACACAAACAAAGTTAGTTTCCATGTTGTGATTCTTGATCCAAACCCTACGTAGCTCATCTTTTATTTTCTTCAATTCATCTAGTATTCGATCGACATCATGAGAACCTCCTCCACCTATTACAATCATTTCAATTTCATTTATATGTTTACACCAAGCAATAAATTATTGTCGCATGACATATCATCACATCTATAAAATAACTTGCTCTTACTAGTTTTCTATTTTCGATATCCTAATAGTTGCTTTTTTTTCAACATTTCTTGCACCTACTTTTGAACATGAGTCCATCCAAACTATTACAACTTTCTAAGCTACTAGCATTTGATGTAGATGATGGGAGGTTGATGATGTAGTGTTTTATTTGTCAAATTTGACGGAGATTGAGGCAATGTATGTCGGGTTGTGATTATCAATGTTGTTAGGTGAAAATTGGGTGAAGATTAAAGAACAATATGGTGTTCTTATTCTTTTTTAAAATTTGCTAAGAATTTGGAAACTTTTGGAGGTTATTTGAGAAAGAAAATGATGTTGTCATGTTTATGAAATTTTTAGGTTTGTTTTGAGAACAAAATGATGTTTTTATTCTTAAATAATTGTTTGTAGTGGTATTGTTGTAATCAATAAAGGTAGGAGTAACAACTATATTTTTTTTAAGAAAAAAAAAGCCCCAACATTAAACTTAATGACATTTTTGTTATTTAATATGTTTAGGGGAATTGTAGATATTAAATGAAAAGTAATGGCAAACATGTAAAATAGTAAATATTATTTTTTTATTCTTAGATAAAAGAGATATAAGATATAAAACGTTACATGTGATCCAAAATATAAATTATAAAGTGTAATTTTTCAATACAATTTAATCCAAATCATAGATTGATGAGCTTCCCCCTAAATTAATAAATCATTATGGTGTCATGCCTCTTAACTTATAAAAAATACTTTTTTTCTCATTAATCTCCCTATATTATGTACTTTATTTCTATATTTAGTTAAAGATTAAAAAATTTAAAAGGAAATGAAATTGATGAAAATAATTAAGTTGTAACTGATTTTTGTTAAAAAAAATAACAAGATTAAATATATAATTTATAAAACTATGAAAATTATTAAAAATATTGTTATACGAGTTAGTCCACATCATGGACTGAATTAATAAAAACTATCACAAATAATTAGATTTGTACAAATTATATATTTAGTCAATCACATTTGGAATGTAAATTTTTTATATTTGATAATAAAGCTATAATTATGAAATAAAGTGATTAGTAATGCATCCATCACAAATAATCTCAACAAATTTAATAATTGTGTCAAAATTCTAACTGGTCTTATTCATGAGCTTAGATTATTGTCCATAATGTCTATATAATAATTTTTTTGATATAATTTAATCATGATAACTTAACTTTGTTTTTATTAAATGATAAATTCTTAAAGAAATAAGTTATTTTTTAAGATATTATTAACATAAACTAATTAAGGGGAAATTTCTCCTAACAAAAGTCACTATGAAACATTTTTTTTTTAATTTTATCTTTTAATATTAAATTTATTGATAATGAAGTTTCATAATTTATTTTAGTTGTTTTTTATGGGGTTATTTTAAGCTTATGACCCGAGTAACGACTTTTAAAGGTTAACCTAGTTGACTTGAATTTTTTTTTCTTTTATGTAATTGTTTGTTTTTCCATTTTCATTATTTATCATTTAGCTGATTGAGAATTAAATTTTTAATTTTTTTTTCTATGAGGTTATCTTAGTCTATGATCCAAGTCAAGGGTTTTTGACAGGTTAAACTGAGTTGATTCAAATTTTTTTTTTCTTTATGAATTGATTTTTTTTTTCAATTCATCATTCAATTTTGGATTAATTGAGAATTGTGTGTCATAATTTGACAGATTAACCTGGATTGACTTATTTTTTTGTTATTTTTTTAATTAATTTTTTTTTTTAACTTCGTTCTTCAACATCAAGTTGATTAAGAGCTTCAAATATATATTTTATTTGTTTTTTTATAAAATTATCGTGATTTCATTACTTGAGTCATGAATTTTACATGTTAATTTTGGTTAACCCAACCAATTCAATATGTTATTGTTTTATATTCTTTTAAAAAAAATTTAGTTTAAAATGTTTTTTAATTATATTATGGTTTTTTTTATGGTTATCCAGGTTCTATTTGATATTTCCAAGCTAAACAAATTATATCAAATCAATTTTTATATGGTTTGAATTTTTTTTTCTTTAAAAAAATATATTAGTAATAATTAATATTTTTTTATTTTTTTTTTAAAAATTAATCTTTACCTGTAACGTAAAACAGGTAAAATAATTTAATTTTAAGAATACATCTTCACATTCAATAAATGGCACTTAAATGAGTTTAATAAATTCTCTTAATGATTTAGGAGCCCGACTCTCAATATTGGCGAGGGGCAGCCTAGCTGTTAGCTATTCTGAATACGATACCGTTTAAGCTTACATTGTTGTATAGTTACCATTTTCTCCCTACCCAATAACGATAATGACTGTAAGGCCTGTAATAATAATAAACGGCAGACAGGCCTGTAATGACCATTTTATCACGTTGTATAGTCATGTCCGGTGTACTACTCTTCAGCTCCCAATTTCCGATTTTTCTCCACCACCACCACCGCCACCAAAAACAACCCACCGCTTCGCATGCCACGTCATCCCAAGACAATCCCTGAATCAATCCACCCCTCCTGATCAACAATCACCGAACCCCAAAACCATCCTTTCCACAATAACAAACCTATTGTGGGGCCAGTCATTGCCACCAGGACTCCTAATATCCACCGTTCCGTACAACATGGAACTCCACGTGGCAACTCATGATGTCCCAGCTCGCTCCCTCTGATTCCTCCGGCAGGTACACAAGACCGGCCTCAAAATTCCGCCTGAACCCTCCATTTACGCTCCAAAACTCAACAACACTTCACCTCTACGTGGGCTTGCCTTGCCCATGGGCGCACAGGACATTGATTGTTCGGGCGTTGAAGGGCCTGGAAGATGTAGTCCCCTGTCTCAAATCGCTGGACCGGGTCAAGATGGATCATGGGAATTCAAAGATATTCCTATCTCAACAGGGATAGGAATATTCTTGTCCCGGGTAGGGACAATGCTAATGGGTGCCGGAAATCTGAAGGGTGTGTATGGGTTAAAGGAGGTCAGGTGGGTACAGTGGGAGAGCTACGGTGCCAATGTTATGGGATGTGGAGAAGAAGGAAGTAGGGTGTAATGAGAGCTATGATTAATCGAGTTTTTCAATTCGGGTCTTAACGGGTTGGCCCGGAACCCCGGATTTTGGACTTGTCACCAAAGGAATTGAAGGGAAGGATTGGGGAGTGGAATGGATTAATTTTATCCCAATGTCAATAATGGGGTTTATAGGTAAGGGTTTTAATCTTCGTGGGTTTTACGTTTTCTTTTCTTTATTCTTTGTGGGTAAAGGTCAAATGGATTAATGCATGATTTGTTTGTTAGTGTAGGTGTGGGTTTGCTCAAAGTCAAGATGCGTATGACAGTGCAGTGAATGGTTTTATTCACCACACTGGAGGTGGTGGAAGATCATCTGACTACCTCGCGATACTTGTGTGGAGACACATTGACTCTTGCGGATGTTTGCTTGTTTACCCACTCTAATACGGTTTGATATTGTGTATAATGTTCTGTTTAAGTGCACGAAGAAGAAGCTGATTGAGTACCCTAATCTTCATGGCTACATGCGTGACATTTACCAGGTAGGCATATCCATCCTCTGTTTTTCAAGCTCGTCAAAAGATAAATGTCGTGCAATTTGTTATTTTATTTAGGTTCATGTACTTCATGGTTGCAATGGCTTGATGTTTTGTGCCATGAACAGATGCCAAAGGTTGCTGAAACATGCAATTTTTCAGCCATTATGGATGGTTACTACAAAGTACTCTTCCCACTGAATCCAGGCAGCAATTTGTCCTGTTATGCCTTCTGGATGTGAGCATGAAGTCCTCTCCCACCCCTCACAACAGGGAGTCTGTCATTAGCGAACAAGACTACCAAAACAGGATCACTGAGTATATGAGTGGATCGGAGATAAAATAGCAAAAGGTGGAAAGGAGAAGTACCAAACAGGATTATTGAAGATATCAGAAGGAAATTGGAGGACTGCAAAACGTCCTCTTAAGGAGATTGATGTATGATGATGTGATCAGTTGTGGTTTCTTCTTGATGCTAGATACAAGATTTTTGTCATGGAGTAGAATGGGATGGTTCGCCAAAATGTAGCATCAGAATTGCCGTGCAGACAATGTCATACACTGTTGTTTCCTTATCTTCATATGCAAGTGGATGATGCTTTATTTAATGACGAACGTGACTGTCTAAGATTGTGATGCAAGATTTAATTTCAACCCTGTGTATGGCTGACATGCGGTGTGAATGCCCCTGAATTGCATGGATGCCTCATTTCCATGCCTCATTCGGATGTTCAAAGACGGACGATAAAATCTGCTCGCACAACATGCTGCTTTCAGAATTTTAATGCCCTCAGTGCCCTGTGTTGAGAAGATAACTGTATGTTTAATCCCTAAAACATACCCTAGAGGTTGCATGAGTCCAGCCATACTAGATGCAAGTTGTCCAGCAGAGATTGAATTCTGTTTTTGCATTATCTAAAGTGATGAAATGTTACCTGTTGTTCTTTGCAACCAGACAGAGCTTAAAAGAAAGAAGGCCATTCTTCACATCCGTGCCATTGATTTCGAGCTGGAAACAGGACGGCAAACAATCGCTTCCATAGAATCCTGGCATGTTCTTGGCTAAATAGCTCAAAGGCTTCCTTGCATTGTCAAAGAATGCTAGGATACATTTCAGAGGATGACCTTTTTAAGGTTTCCAACTGCTTGCTAACAATCTGCTAGGAAATCACACGGTGATCTCCTCTTTGTACTTTCAATGCCATCATGTTGCCATCTCAAACTAATATTGATCATTGGTTTCCAAGCACTCATAGGGGCATCTCCATATTAGGTCGTGGATGGTGCCTAGCATTGGATTAGCGCATAGCAGCAGCTTGTGCAAAATAACAAGCCATACTGCGTTGCACTTGTATGGAATCTCTCTCTCCAGCAAATAGCAGCCTGTGGCCAAACCATGACGACAACTTCAATGGGGAGCAATCAAAAGCGGAATAAAAATGGCTAGTGCCTGATATGATGGAGGACACAGAACTAGGGCGGATCACAAAGCCAAAATCCTGTACAATAAACAAAAGACATACATGACCCAGTTGTTGCCAAGCTGCAGCACAAAATCCCAGATTTAGACGCAAAATTCAATACTGGGATGGTAGATTATGCAATCAATACATCATAAACCACATTTTTAGGGCCATGCACGACCCACTGCCATTAACCATCGCGGCTTGACAAAATAACACCATATGACTTTGACAAAAGAGTGCCAGCAGGACCAAGAAAAACTGAGCAAATCCACTTCAAAATCTTTCTTCTCTCGTCATGGATGGGATTGTGGAAGAATGAGGTAGTCTCATAATCTGCAACATCTGATCACCTTGCTGCTGAATTAGATCCTGCACCAGAGCAAAAGGTGATCAAATTAGAAGAAACTGAAGTCCACAAGAACAAAATGTTGCAAGCAACAGAGCATTCCCAAGAACAAACCTAGTCGCTCCCCAAATCCCAGTCTTGACAGTAGAATATTACACAAAAAAAAAAAAAAGAGGGGGGGGGGGGCAAACAAGCCATGCAAAAAAAATCTAGAAGGAACCCATGTTATTCTGCCCAACAGCAGCCAATTTTAACAAGATATGTGGACTTAAACACATACACCCCTCTGAAATTAAATGTAGAGGAGCACCAAGGCTATCAAATAACAAATAAAGAGCTGCAACATCATAAAATTTTTGATTAAGCAAAATACAGAAATAGAAATGGAGGATAAAACATCTTTTGGGAATTGGAAAAATAAAATTCTAATATAAAAGTGCTTATCCCATCCTGTTGAATATCATTCGAATACATCCCTAGGAAATCTCCACTGCAAAGCACCATATTTGATTTATGAACAAAGATGGTTTTTTAAAAATCCCTGCATTCCCAATCTAAATCAAAATAATTGCCAGCTTGAAGCTACATGACCTAAAAACCGGTGCGCGAATAAAGTTTGGTATTACTAGGCTATTCCTTGAGACCTTGAAAACCATAGGTTTAGGATCTTAAACCTAGCAAACTCTAAAAACGTAGCATCGAAGGAAAGTTTTGTAGGCATCAACAGGGCATCATACACAGATTGAATCTTTATGTGGCATTGAAAAAGTAAGATGGGCCAAATTTAATGCCAAGTTTCTCAACCCCATGCCTGATAAAAGATTTAGAATATAACTTACTCTATTTGAATCGTTTCATGTTCCTACAGAACTTACTGCCACATCGGCATGGGAATACCTCCACAGGTTGATACAGTGTATCATCAAAATCAATACCATAAATCCTGCAAGCCACATCAGCCATCAATTCTTAGGAGTACAGAATGATTGCACATTGATATAAATTTTTAAATTGAAGAGCAAGGACAAGTAACAGAAACTAGTGTGTGCTATGTATTTCCAAATCCAATCTCTCCCTATCACAAATAAATTTATAGTTCTTTAGCGTGGTGTGCACTTATGTGAAAAGGCAAACATTTAGAATGTACTCATCTTCGTAATTTCAACAGCAGCGTAAAAAGACAATCCCATCATTTCTCACGAACGGACGACCCTAATGTCAAACACAACTCACAACAACAATATAACTGCAACATCCACAGATTAAGAATCTACTTCCTCTCCACTTGATCTTATTTAAATTTCAGAAACACAGTATAATGCCAACCACGCCTCCTCATTGGAAAGTATCAAAGCAACAACGCTTATTGTAACAGCTAAGCAGAATCGTGAAAAATTAATGGACAACTAAAACTAGTAACATTGCTCACCCATGTTAAACTTTCTAAGGCATTCACTTCTCTTGTTGTGAAAAAGCAAGCTGAAAAAATTGATCCAATGTGACTTTGTATTTGAGAATATAATCTAGTATATTCAATAAAGGCATGAATAATAAGAATCCTAATGAAGTATCCATACATGATAATAATTGATGATCAGGGTTCTCAATCTTCACGGGGATTTCAACTCATATTTGCATCAAGACATCTAACAAGAACAAAAGAACTTATATCAGAATGCATCAACTTGCTGATTGCTGCCACAAGAAGGTAGGTTCTTATGTATGGCAGAAATTTCATGTCCCCTCCTTTTCTCTATTCTTTTCAGATTGAAATCAAGTCCCTTTTCCAGTTCATGTGAAAATAGGGAAACCAACTGAAAAGAATTTAAAAAGAGAGAACCCAAAAACAATTTCCGTAGGATTTATATCAACTCATCAAAATCAAATATGCATCAGATAATATAGACTTACCTGTGATTGATTAGAACCTAGCAATATTTCCATAAAATGTCGCATCCAAAACAGAGCTTCTTCATCCTTTTACAACTCCTTTCAAGCACCAATCCGCATCAAGTAGAACTGGATAGGCATCTTCTCAGTCTTGCTGCTACTTGTCCTTTGCATCTTCCTCTCATAAGAAACTCTTTGGTTGGTTAGTATCTCCCTACATACTCGCATACAAATGTACCTTTTGGTCTTGTGAGCATTTCTAGAGTTCTGAGACCCCACCGCTTTCGCCTTCTCACGGGTAAAGAGGAAAAACCTGATGCACAATAAAGAATTAGCAATGAGAAAAAATTGTGAAGAAAGAAGAGGAACATCATAGATTACTTAAGGAACAACTTTTGTGATCATATTTCTTATATAAAGAACGACAATCCAAAATCATTCCAAACATTTGATTTTGCCTAAAATTTATTTTACATTTCTTAAAATAAGAATTCATACCCTTTTATTTATTTATGTTAAAGTTTATATAACCTCTATTGCACTTCCATATTTAGAAGTATTCTTTGTTTCTTCTCAAGAAACAAAAAAACACACTAATGTAACTACCTAGCTAATAGTTAAGACTGTTTTGTGTTAACCTTCACTAGCTTCCATATTAACTTTGTCTTTTTAACAACTAACCTTTATTGTCCTTCCAATATTTAGCTTGTATTGTTCATTTTTATTCTAAAACTAACCAAAAAAAATTATTACCGTTTCTCAATTTCTGTGTATTTGAGGATTTCTATTGGGAATTATTTTATAAATAAAATTTTATTGCCTTAATTTTTTTTTTCCACTTTTAAATATTTAACTAATTTTGATAATTAATTCTATTGAATAAGATTCACTTCATACCAATACCTGCAACTTGCACCTTATACTCTCGCATGCACGACTCTGTTTCCACATTGTTTGTGTGCAGCCACATTTGCTCCAACAGTTCTTCTATATATTTTCTCTTCACGTGACCCTTGCATGGTTCAAATATCTCAGTCGTTTTGATCTTTCCAGCGGGCAATCTCTACAATAAGAAAGGCATTGTCGGCTGAGGATCCCGAGTTAGAGAGATACAATCTTCTAAGAAATCCTCCTTGACAAGGCCCTTCTAAAGTGTATGCAAAAAAAACCATGCTCAGTGCTCACTGGAGCAAACACAAGTTTAGATGACAACAAACAATTACCAATACAGTAAGCAAGGGCAGCAATTTTCAGCCCTAGTTTGAGAGAGAGTGAAGTTGACATAAGCATTCTGAAAAATCCAAGATTCCGGGGTATGTAGTTAAAAATGGTGGAAACTCGTGTTTACGTCGTTCGCCATGAAATCAACCATTTCTCTCCTAGTGATCTCAGTACGATAATGAAGGGACCTAAACTCGATCAGAGTTCAGTTGACTCTGTGGAACCACAATCAAACTACCAAACTCAGCATCTCTAAATTCATTACTTTGCCACTTCCAGAACAGCCCATTTTCAATAGCCTCTTCACTCACCTGCACTACTCCAAAACATTCAGAGGTTGTAGTTGCGTCTTGGAATTTGAAAAAGCAGCCACCTCATCAAAGTGAGAGCATCAAACTGATCCCCCTTGCAACATAGGCTGGTACACATGGTTATTTTCTTTAATGCCACCAACACCAACAGATTTCTTCAATAGATCAAGAGCTGTGTTGTTTACATTCAAAATCCTTCCTGCGGATTCATGTTCATGAGAGGGATCAGTTGCCCAAATCAAGAAGCATTCACACATATCTTTTCAACATTTGCATGACAGAAAAGTTTGGAGTTCAAGGATTTTGTAAGATCGGAGACATTTATCGCTGCATTTGATTTGCAGAAGTTCATCTTGACTAGGCATATGAAAATCTGGTCTTCCAAGCTATAGAGTTGCAGCTCAGAGAAATCTTCACCTCTCATCGTGCTGAGGTGGCAATCTCTAAGCTAGCTGGAGAGTCTTCTGGAATGGTTGCAAGTTCACAGCTATCTCTTGCCGGAATTGATGAAACTGGAACGTTATTATCTTCCATATCGTCTCCAGCTAAAAATTGGGATGCTGGAGGTTCTTGATGATGCTGTTTGCGTGAAGAAACTCTTTGAATAAGAGATTGTTCTTTGCTTGCAGAAATCTGTGAAGGTTGAAGAAACCAAAATCAGCCCAAAAAGAATAGCACTAATTGCCATGTCGACATTCAAATCCTTTACACAAGAAAAAATAAAAATCAACCAATAAGAAAGACACAAATTGCAGTTTTGACATTCAAATTAAATACTTGGGGAAAAAACCAGATATATCATTCATGGTTACAAACAGTACTCTTCAATTCCCCGGTCCCCATGAGTGAAATTAATTTACCTGGTCGGATAATTGCAATACGTTGCTAGCGTCTTCAAAAGGCATGTCACCAGTAAATGGCTCGTCTTTAGGTTTGATCAGAGCACGAGAATGAGGCACTTTTTGTTTGGGTGAGAGAAAAGCGCTTTGGCTGAACTACGGGGTCTTGAAGTGCACTGCTTGCGATGATCCTTTTAAATTAGGTCTTTCTCTTGTGGAGCAGCCTCAGGTAATAAAGGTTCCTTTCCCTTGTATGGTCGCTGCTTCCATGACAAAAGTGAATCAGACAACAATGTTCCATCCATATCAGATAAATCAGACTGACTAGAGTGTTCCGCACCGCCAAACAACCAGGAGAAACAGTTTTGTGAGCTCATGTTTCCAGCAGGATTCCGAAGTGAAATAGGCCTGGGTTGTGAATTTCTCGTTTCAGAGACTGCTTCTGGATTTTGCACCAGGCAGTACTTTCCCCTCCACTTTAGGCTTTCTTGAAGAGCTTCCAGCCAACACTAGGTCGCTGTTGTTAGGCGGGGAGGAACCTTGCCATCTTGGCCTCTACGCAACCGTTTGAACGGCCGCTCAGGTTCATTAGAAATCCGAGTTTTTTCCTCAAAAGTTCCCTCCTGCAAGTCAAAATAGCCAAGAGGCATGTCAGAAGATATAGGCAGACAGGAAAGCATACACAACATTACCATCAAAAGAAATGAATCACTTACCGTAGCATCATCATTCTCGTCAGGAACCTGAGACAGATATCAAGCAAACACGTTTAGAAAGCCTTCAAAAGAGTTAAAAAGAAAAGGCAATAAATAAAAGAAGCGCACCTTAGACTCCTCCTCATCAAAAATGGCATCCGCAAGAGCTCTATAATTTTCTCTTCAATAAGCTCCCAATTTTTCTCATAAAGTTTTAGATCTTTTTCAACACAGGTTTAACTTGCTTTTCGCTTATTCCAAGCGCCTTCATAGCCCTAAAGGCTTTCACAACTCTCGGATTAGTCGGCATCGACAGTCAAATACCTGCACTTGCAAGTTAAAAAGGAATCAAAACCAGCAAGAGAGCCACCTCTTCATAAAAAAAAATAAAAAAAAAATAAAAAAAAAAAAGCATTATTCAGGATCTTAGCATTGAAACAACAACCGTTTTGGATTTTAATTGAAACTCAATAATTACATTTCTAATTAGGTTTTTCTCTTAATTCAAAATCAAAAACTCGTCACATGCACATGCAAGAGCTGATTTAGTATCAAAACCACAGAACCCTAAATTCAAGGATTTCTCAAACAATAATCAAAAGAAACCAAACAAGATGATTAAAGAAAGAGAAAGAATCGAGAAGAGATAGCAATGCACCTGATTATAATTTCAAGCAAAAAAAAAAATTCCTAACTCGTTAGGAGAGAGAGATTAGTGACTCTTTTTCATCAAAAAGAGAGCTTTGGTTGAATGGAAAGAGAGTGTAAAAGCTCCCCCGCCTTTTTTTAAGATTGTTTTACTTGAAGAGCGCGTGTTATACAAACGAAGGGTAATTGTACTAGAAGGAAGGGCTCTTTGGCCCGGGCTAATTCATGCTCTGCCTCCTTATTTCACAGGTGATGAAAACAGGAGAGAAGGGTTTTCACGTGCTGAAGAAGAGCTCACCTAGCTCTCCTCCGATGAAGAAAAGGCGGTCGATCAACCTTGATTTGATTGATGCGTCGAATTTCAGCATTTTCTAATCTGCTTCATATATATCCCAACATCATATTGATTTAATAGCTTCAGATTGTGTGGATTTGGGAACACAAAATGACAATCCGATTCAAAATCGACTGTGTTGCTTGAGTTTATGGTAGAGCATGGAAAAAGTTGAAGCATCGTCATACGACAAAAATCATGAAAGATGAAGAGCTGTGGATACTCTGGTAGCTAAGCCATGTAGGAATTTATTACATGGTTATATACAAGTTTTCTTTTCAATACATAATAAAATAATGATTTCATTTTTTGTGGTTTAATTTCTTCATGGGAGACGTTGTTCTTAATGGACAAGGGCATCATTGAATTTCAATGTATATTTCTTTCTAGAAAAGTGGTCTCCTCAGGGTGGTGATGAGGGTGTCGATTTGCAACGGAGTTTTTAATACAAAAATAAATAATTAAAAGAACTAGTTTAACATGAATACAAAAAGATTATAAATATGCTAAACAAAAAAAAATTATAAAATAAAAAGAATATTTTACCTTTAAAATAATAAAATAAAATAACCGTATATCTTTTAACATCTTCTCTCAAACTCACGAGACAACAATTACAACCATCGAAAGTTTACTAACTAGAAAAACGAAAGTGGAAAATAGAATGTGACTTGGTAAAAAATATTTGCAAAAAAAAAAAAGGAATAAAAGACAAAGTAATGGCGTTATGCTTGAAATAATGGCAAGTAAGATGACAATCGATCTCACCGTGCTTTATTTTTTCAAAAAAAAAACAAACAAAAAACAAACTGTGAGCAATTTAAATAAAAACTCTGGTTGTCACACAAACATAGAAGTGAGATATAGAAAGAGAAACTCTCGTGTCTACAAGTAACAAGTGTAACCAAACAATATTTTTGGTAGTTGATGTCATAGCACAATATTCTATTTCGTTGAAGATTGAGAAATATTAGATTATTTCTTACTATTCTAAGAAATAAGATAATCATCCAAAAAAATACAAAAAACTAGTAACAGATTTGTGATTTGTAGGATCATTGTCATGATTAGTATCGGAGTATACACACATCTCCAAGAAAAATATAGATGGAAGTAAAGGACTCTGAAAGACTATATCCTGAATATATCGCAAAATACAAAGAACAACTACCTAATGAACAATAGTAGGAGAAGCAACAAATTGACTAACAATATGAACAACATATGCAATATCTGAATGAGTAATAGTGAGATATATCAAGCTCTCAATAATAGTACGGTATAAAGTAGGATATGACAAAAGTAAACTATCAAAAGAAGAATAATTTGCATTAACCTCAATGAGAGTATCTGCAATCTTATTATCAGTAAGTCTAACCCACTCAAGAATATATACAACATATTTCGACAGAGAAAGAAGATAACCTCTGAGTGAGTAAACTACCTCAATACTTCAAAAATATCATAGAAAACTCATATCCTTCATTTCAAACTATCTAGCTAACTCTGTTTTTAAAATTGAAATACCATCACTATCATCACAAGTAATAATCATGCCATCAACATATAAAGACATAATGATACGACCTGCATTAGTGCACTTAACAAAAAGAGCAAAATTTGATTATTAGAAACAAATCCAATGGGTGAGATCATAATAGAAAATTCTCAAACCAAGCACAAAGTGCTTATTTGAGACCATATAACATTTTCTTAAGCTTCCAAACATACTCGGAGTTATATGAAACACTAGGAGAGGGCGCAATATAAAACTTTCTTTTTTAAGGATCTCTATTCAAAAAGGCATTTTTAACATCAAGTTGAAAGATGTCACTGATGAACTGAAGCTACTACAATAAGAGTACGATAATAGCTATTTTTGCAACAGGAGCAAATGTATCCTCATAATTCATACCATACTATTGAAAATATTCTTTTGCAACCAACCTAGCTTTGTATCACTCAATAGATATATCGAAATTAGTCTTAATTTAATACACTAAAAGACAACTAACAACACTCTTACTAGGAGGTAGATGAATCAAATCCCAAGTATTTGTTTTATGCAAAGCTGAAAGTTCCTCATCTATAGCTTGCAACAAAAAGGATCAAGAATTACCTTTTTATAGGGAAAAAGGGCTTAGAGAGATAATGAATAAAAGCTAAAAATGAAGTAAAATATGAAGAATAATAACAATAGGAAAAATCTAGTAACTTTATGGACTTACGAATACATATAGATTGACGTAGAGGTGGATCCACAATATCAAACAAAGCTTAAAGGACCATAAGAAGAAAAAAGAGTTTCAGGTGTAATAGAGAGTAAAATGTCAGTACTTGCATAATGATTAGTACGAATTAGTCGAGTAAGATGTAAAGGTAACAAGGTAAGAACATGAGAGGGGGGCATTTGAAGTACTAGGAACTTGAGATGATAAATTATCAGAATCCTCAGAAAATAGATATATACGAATAAGATTAGATCTAATCAAGCTATGAGTAGTAGATGAAATAGAAAAGAAAGGTATATGCTCGAGAAAAACAACATGACAAGACATATAAAGTTTATAAGTTATTGGATCAAAACAACGATACCCCTTTTTAGCACCACTATAACAAGAAAGACATAAATAGCATATCAAGATGACAACTTGTTTGGTTCTACATGAGGACGAAGAATGAAACAAGTACAACCAAAAATTCTAAGGGCATACCCATACAAGTTTTCAAAAGGAGAAAAACCTGAATATGAGAAGATAAAATTGTATTAATTAAACCTACAGTAGTAAGAACCGTTTCATCCCAAAACATACTAGGAACATAAGCAAACAATAAGAGAGAACGAGTAGTTTTAATAATGTGCCTATGTTTTATTTCAACAACGCCATTTTGCTCAAGAGTATCTATACATAAAGTTGGTAAATAGTTCTATCTAGGGCAAGCAACTCATAAAATTTATTAGAGTGTATACTCCACCAAAATCACCCCTAAAACATTTCATAACAGCAAAATGTTGAGTTTTGACAAGAGCGTGAAATGTTGTATATATCTCAAAGAATTTTGAATGATGTTTTATTAAATAAATCCAATAATAACGAGTATGATCATCTATATAAAAAAACATAATATCGAGTAGGGGTGTTCAAAATAACCGATTAACCGAGAAAACCGATAAAATTGAAAAAACATTAACTGAAAAAACCGAACCGAAATGAAAAACCGATTAAATCGATTTTTAAAACCATAAATTTTAACAGGTCTGGTTCAGTTTCAGTTTTGAACCAGAAACCGGAACAAACCGAACCGAACCCAGTAAACAATTAAAAAAAATTATACTATAAACAGTTAACTTAACCTAACCGGCTAACCTTAACATAACAATACATAACTTGCCTCCTTGTGCATCTCACAAAAGCCGCCTCTTTTCCAGTAAAATTCCCAATCTTCCTTTCCAGTTAGTGAAATATCTAGTTTTGAACTGCTATCAAGATATGAGAGTGAAGACTTAAAGGATGAAGTTTGCAACATTATTAACGTACGTAAGAAGAGATCAAATTCTCTTTTTGCTGGAGATATTTTGGATCAGAGATGTGGTTGGCCCCTACTTCGGAGAGTGAATTCAGCTATTCCACAAAACTACGTCTGGCAACTATCTGTAGTACAGTGGGCAATGGCTTTGCCAGATCACTCCTCTCTACAAAAACCTCGAATTTCAAATTTTGAAGAAAGTTGTGAATTCAAAGCTATAAACTTTAAAAGCTCTTTTAATGGAAGCCAATTTTTTTTAAAAAAAAAAAACAAACAAAAAAAAACCATATATGATGGGATTAGGTTTAACCGATTTTTTGCAAAAAAAACTGGATTTAACCGAATCGGACCGGTTCAGTTTGAACCGGTTTTCGGTCCGATTCGGTTAATATTTTACAAAATTACTGTAATTCGATTTAGTTGGTTTTTTTAGTCTAAACCGAACCGAACCGAATCGTGAACACCCCTAATATCGAGACCCTCCTTATGGCAATAAGAAAAGGTCCCCATGTATCAAAATGAGTCAAATCAAATGGAACATAAGAGACATTAATAATTCGATTAAAAGGTAAATAAGAAAATTTTGCTAGTGTAATCTACTACAATCAGAAATATCATAAGTACACAAATTTTCTAAAGCTTCTGTGGATGCTAAAAATATAAAACGAGAAGAAAAAACATGACCTAAACGAGAATGTGGTGGTTTGTAACCCTGAGGTTGTCTATAAGCATTAGATTGTAACTGGTTGCCAGGTTTTCAAGCTTGAGATTGTTGCAAAGATTGATTATGTTATCTCAACTTAGGACATCGAGCCTTCTAATGATCTTTTTGTTTACAGAAACTACACTCGTTGAATAATTATTTTCATTCAATCTTATACTCACAGACTGAAGTGAATCACCTCTTTTAGTAATCATAATCAACAAACAAAGATAACCAGAATGCAAAAGAAAGGACAACAAAATAACATATTGTAAAAACTGAACAAATACCCTTTTAAAATTGTATGATCACTCCAAGAAAAAGAAAAAATAATTAAGAAAGGAGAAAGTCAGGGTTTCATTGATATTACATGATACAATCAAATAATTAAAAGGAATAAGTTTAATTTTAATACAAAAAGACTAAATATAGGCTAAACAAAAGGAACCGAAATAAAAATAAAAATATTATTTTATCTTTAATAAACAATAAAATAATTCTTAATTTATAGTATCAGCGTCAACAACCAAGACAATAACTTAAAGGGTTCGTTCTTGGTATTTGATTTACTTAAATTTGTTTTCCATTGTAGTTGCTTCTAAGGTTGAGCGAGCTGTTGGTTCTAATCGTTTTATTGCTGCTTTTCTGCTTCATGTTCATGGTATAATGTGTATCAGCCTTTTCTTTGATCGATTCTTATGTTTTGTTTTTTGTGTTCGGTCATCAATTGGCTGAAGATTTTAGTCTTCTCCGGGAGCCTTTTATTGGCTTTTAGTCCTTATGCTCAACATTGGCCTTTCCTTCCTTCTCTCCCTTCCATTTACGTACGAGCTTGGGGTTGCTTTATATGCCCTTTTTGGTGATTTACAGTAGACTAGCTTGGTGTTTCTGCTTTCTTTCTGTGTTTTTTTTTGCTGGTTCACTGTTTCCTTAGAGCTTAAGGTTGGTCACTTGTCTTTGCTATTAGTTTCACCCCTATGGAACCGGTCTCTAATCCACCATTTGCTAAAAACCGGTATTCAAAATACATTTTTTGGTATTATGATGTATGATTATTATTATAAGTTTTTTTTTTTTTGTAAAACAAAACAAAATGAATTTTTTTTATTATTATTATTTTGTACATCAACACATTTAAATCATTAAAAAAACACTAGAAAAACAAAATATATCAATTTAATGTTTTTTCAAGGCAAATATACTTTTAATAATCATAAAAAATAAAAGCTACCGCACTCCCAAATAAAAAGCTAGTTTGCATACAGTGTAAATGGATGAAACATTCTATAAATTACTAGTATATTGGCCCGCACTCTACATCGAGTCAATATTATTATTTTTTTGTCAAATAATGTCAAAAAAATATTAGGACTATAGAGAATGTTTTAAAGGAGTATAGAGAATGTTTTTAAGCCCTTTGGATTTGGCAACCATGCTAAACCCAAGAGCATTGAAAAACATATATTTAAACTATCTTTAAAATATCATAAACATAAATTCTAATTTAATTTATTTTATAATTGTTTTTATATAAAAAATTAAACTATCATTAAACTATCCTAAATAGAAATATTAATTAATTTTTTTATAATGTTTTTTATTTTTATTTTTTATATATAAAAAAATAAATTATCCTTGAAGTATCATAATAGAAATCCTAATTAATTTTTTTTACAATCTTTTTTATTTTTTATAAAAAAAAATTTAACTATCCTTGAAGTATCTTAAATTGAAATCCTAATTAATTTTTGTATATATATATATATATATATATATATATAATATATTTAATAAAACAACATTAAAACTATCCTTGAAGTATCTAAAAATAAAATTCTAATTAACTGTTTTTATATATTTTTTTATTTTTTATAAAACAAATTACACTATCCTTGAAGTATCCTAAATAGAAATCCTAATTAATGTTTTATAAAAAATATTTAAACTATCCTTGAAATATCCTAAAAAGAAATTCTAATTAATTTCTTTATATTTTTTTTATAAAAAAATATTTAAACTATCCTTGAAGTATCCTAAATAAAAATTCTAATTAATTTTTTTATTTTTTATAAAAAAAATATTTAAACTATCATTGAAGCATCTTAAATAAAAATCTTAATTATTATTTTTAATTTACTTTTATATTGAAGTATCTTAAACAAAAATCTTAATTATTATTTTTAATTTACTTCTATAGGCTCTTGGTCTAGCGACTATGCCAATCCAAAGTACTTGGGTATGACAAACATGCTTGATTCAATGAACAACAAAATAAGAGGATAATTGTGCATTTTAGTTGTAAGGAGAGAGAGAAAACAAAAACTCAAACAAACGAAGAAATGTCTCGCTAAAAAGATAAGATAAGAAAATAAAAGCGAAAGTACTATTACAATACACAGTAAAATATCTCTTGATCTATAATGATTTCCCCACACCATTTTAACTTTTGTTATAATAGAAAAATGATATATGTTGTATTTTTGATAATTTATTTGATGCCCCTACCACTCCATGCTTTTTTGGTTCACATGTTAGCCTTCTTCTTTTTCTTCCTCCCAAACTTTTGCAAGGAATCATTGCACCATTACTTTTCATGGTATAATAACCAACCATTTCAAAGGTATTGTAACCCATTATTGGGTCCTCACACAAAAAAAGGAGACAATACAAAAAATAAAAAATATATATTCGAAAAAACCCAAAAAATAATAACAGTGAAAAAAAGGATGCCAAAGCGCCTAGAAAATGACTAAAAATTGGTTAAGAAAGTCTAAAAATACAAGGATTGAAATTTGACAATATATCATTAACTGATGAGAGCTCTGTTGACAAACAAAATTCAATTTGAAGAAAAAAATTCCGAGATCAGATATTTATGGAATCAATTAAATTTTATTGAAAGTTTATTTAAATTTATGGAGGGTTTGATTACAAGAAAAATTAATTTTGAAGTCAATTTAGGCTTTAATTGGAAGAAATTAAAGTTCTGAGGTCAAATTATAATTTTTTAGAGTTAATTTGGTTAAATCAGGGGCTTAATTGCATAGTATTGAAGTTTGATGGCTAATTATGGACTTAATTGAAAAAATCCGAAACTAAGAATCAAAGTGAAAAAGGTGGCCAACTTCAGGGCCACTGTTTGATTTTTGGCAGGGATGCAATTGAATTGATTTCGATATCATAATTGCAATTTAAGACTCGATTGAACAAATCACAAATTGAGGACCGATGTGAACTCTAACATGATTTTTTGCTGCCTTTTCCTTTTAAATGAAACGATGCATTTTGTCCAAAACGACGTTGTTTCATACATTGTTCATTAAAAAAAAAGAGAAAGAGAAAGCCCAAAACGGTGTTGTTTTGAATGGCATTGTAGCCTTTCTTCTTCCCCTGGACACGCAGAAAACAAGGGAAGAAGAAAGTTTTGTTCTCTTGTTTTCACCGACTTCTCTTCCTCTAAAAAGCATAAAAAAGACGCTGACCAAGGACCCCACTTGCCCACAACTTTCCACGTGTTGGAGGGGAGGTGGAGGGGTGGCAGCACAATGGCTGCCCTGATGCAACCATATTATTCGATAGTTTCATCCACATTTAACTAGTGTTTTGCCTATGTTTTATATATAAAATGTGTTGATATTCTTTGTTTTAAGTTTTGAAGGCACTTTTGGATGAAAGATGCAAAAAGGAGTAAATTGAAGGTAATTGGCAGATTTGACGTTCAGTCGATGTTTTGTGCAGAACGTGAGCTCTAAAGGTCGAAATCAAGTGATTCTAGTGGCATTAAAAAGCTAACATCCATACCTTTCTGGACATCTAAGTCAAGACAATAAAATAAGGAAGAGCATGTAAATCGCAGCTTTCAAAGTCAAATCTTGTAATCTGCAGTGTTGACCTTCGGTCATTCCGACTTGAATATCTAGAGCTACAAAAGTCCAATTGATGCAAACTCAATTGTTTTGGATTCCTGACTCAAAGGCCTATAAAAGCTCCAAATTTCAGCCAAAAAAAAATGTCATGTGAGGGAGATATGATTTTTCAAAGAGGACAACTAAATTTTACCAGCAAACAGGTTTCGTGAAGAAATGAGTCCAAATTACGTTCCGAAGCATCTAAACCGACATCCAAGTTTTTATTTCAGCAATGTAGCTCCTCTAAGTCAAAGCTTGAAGATTTCATGCAAAGATATTTCTTCTTTTTTAGGAAAATAGTTATTGAACTACTTAAATGTAAATTGTCTACTTAAGGGAGGACTATTTTGTAAAATAGAGATTAGGGTTTTCTAGCATATAAAAATAATGAGAGAAGAGAAGGGGGGCAGCCACCCAAGAGGAGAAAAACGCCCCCATACTCTAAGAAACCCTAAATCATGCATTCTTATTTCTTTTTGATTAGTTGTTCAACAAACATGCAAGGCTAAACTCATTTTCTTGGTTGCAAGGACACGGAAACCTTCGGATTTCAAGAACTGTGAGATCTATTTTACCTTTTCTTTTCAGTTTATATGATTAATATGTTTGTTCTCTTATGCTTATTTTTCCTATGATTGTTTATTTTAATTGCTAGAGCGGACTCTAAGTTATTATTGTAAACAATTTATTGCTAAGTTTGATATCAAAATCGGAGTTGTGGTATATGAACTTGTGAAGCAACTGAGTTTAATAATTGTAGCGGATCTACATTATTAATCTTAGGGAGAACATTCGATCAAAGCAACATAAGCAGACAACTTAGTTGTTAAGATTAATGAATTTATATAAATCTTAAGGCTGCCATTGGATTAAATCATTAGTGCGGACACTATGATTATTTGTTGGTTAGGGTAAGTTATACGACGGATCCATTAATTAACCAAAGTTAAGAAAAGATAAAAATTCAGAATATAAACTGGAGTTTCGTTTCAAGGATCAGTTATGATTTCTATAGGTGGATGTGTGCTTGCAACCAATGTTTGTTCTCTTGATAATTTTCTGATTTTATTAAATTTCGTTTGATAGTTTTCTGTTTTCTTTTGCTTTAGCTAGATAACATCCAAACCCCCCCCAAACTGCATAACGTATAGCATAAAAATCTGAACTAAATCTTCCTTGTGGGATCGATCCCTTGCTTGCTCTATACTATCTTGTGTGTTGTGTTTGAAGTTAGGGTAATTAATTTGTGCAACCGCGACATCGCAACACGCCCCATCCTTTTTCTCCCCTTTTCCCCCCTATAAAAACAGGGGAAGAGAGAGCAAAACAAGTGAAAAGACGAAGAGAGCAGAGAATAGAGAGCAAAGAGAGAAGACAAAAAAAAAAAAAAAAAAAGGGAGAGAGGAAGAACAAAAATAGAAAAAAAAGAAAAGAAAAAAGGAAGCGTTGCAATGGCTATCGCACGTATGCGGCGAAAATAGTTCCACTTCAAATCTAAAATTTAGTATTCTATCTATATGGCAAATATGGGAAGACAAGAAATTCTTTAGGTTTATCGGTGGAAAAATGGAATGGGAGTTGCCATCTAGTATTTTGGTCACTAGGAACCCTAACTGGTCTCAAAGATCGGGTACGGAGACTAATTGCGTAAAGGGAAGGTATTAGCACCCCAAATATGCCTTACCTAAGGTAAGGTGCATTGTTTGTTTGTCTGATAAAAAGCTAAGGTGTTATTGTATTTTTAGTTGTTGGTCTGTCTATGGTTCAAGAAAAATCCTCCCCAGTAAGGAGATCCTTATCTTATCAGGTAAAAACCTAATTGTTCTAACGTCTATATGAAAACTATATTTTTAATATCAAGAATACGTTTTACATATAAATTTGTAATCCAAGATACTATATTTTGGAGAGACTAGGCCTGTAACAACCCGACTTTCTAAGCCCAAAACACAGTAAATTTTTTTTTTTTTTATATATGCATTCAATCCACATGGTGCCAGCAATCAATGGATCTAAATCCTCACATCATCAAAATACAATCCATACAATCAACATTTCATTTCAAAGTGAAACTTACACAAACACGTAATATTAAGGTTGCTTGATTTGAAGTTCATATTAAAAATATATACATAGACATGAGTTTGCAGTCTTATCCTACTAATAGTCATCACAATTTTAAACAAAAAGGATCTAATAAAAGTTATACATTCAGTACATTGATCCATACAAAATACATTGTGATTTAAAATACATCTACATAATTCCTTGCAAAAGTAGGTTCCCGTGTATCGGGTTTCCTAGGCATCTCGTTGGTGTGAAATCCCTGCAGCAGTACAAACATTTAAGAGAATGCAAATACTTAATAATAATAATAATGGTAACTAACGGTTTGGCAATTAAATAAAGCATTAACAAATATAATTTCTTCATGTATTTGCTATAACAACTAGTAGTACATATAGATACTCAAGTTTTCGGATGCCATTCGCCAAAACTAGTCATTCATTTGTCCCGGCCATCCATCCGGATTCCATGGCGAAAGCTGCGTCGCTGCCGATCCCAAAAATCGACAGCAGAAACTGCATTGCTGCCGATCAAGGAATCGGCAGCGAAAACTGTGTCGCTGCCGATTTCTGTATCGGCAGCGAAGACTGCGTCGCTGCCGATCCAGAATTGGCAGCGGAATTTGCGTCGCTGCCGATTTCTGTATCGGCAGCGAAGACTGCGTCGCTGCCGATCCAAAATCGGCAGCGGAGTCACTCTTTTATCCCGGCCATCCGTTCGGACGCCATTAACCAAAGCTAATCATTCTTTGTCCCGCCCATCCGTTTGGATGCCATTAGCCGAAGCTAATCAATCCTTCATCCCGGCCGTCCATTCGGATGCCATTAGCCGAAGCTAATCAATCTTTAATCAACATTTAAGCGTTCAACAATCTAATATCGGTTCTAACAATATGATAGTACTCAAGTTAAAATATTTCAAGATTCAACGTAAGAAAAAGAAAGGTGCAAGTCACCTACCTGCTCCACTTGTGGGTCGTTCCTGTCTTGATGATGGTCCAATCCCGACCGCACCACCTAAGACATCAATGGTCACAAATCAGCACAGTTGTATCTATTTTATTTTTGAATCATATTCATCATCACACTTATTTCAAGAGTTCATATGTTCACATTCAAGTGTTCCATATTTTACACCATCATATCATGAAATTGTTACTAGCATTTAAATCATTCCTGCCTAGGAGGCTTATTGTAGGAATCGGCAGCGAGAACTGGTTCGCTGCGGGCTGCCCAATTCGGCAGCGAGAACTGGTTCGCTACCGGCTGCCGGCTACCAGTTCGGCAGTGACAACTGTTTCGCTGCCGGCAGCTCGTTCGGCAGCGAAAACTGCATCGCTGTTGGTGCCACAGTTTCGCTGCACAACGCACAACTCGGCAACGAATATCAATTCGCTGCAGGAAGTTCAGTTTCGGCAGCGAAACAGAATTTCGCTGCACAATACACAATTCGGCAGCGAATATCAATTCGCTGCAGGAGGTTCAGTCGCGGCAGCGAAACAGAATTTCGCTGCACAATACACAATTCAGCAGCGAATATCGATTCGCTGTAGGAGGTTCGGTTTCGACAGCGAAACAGAATTTCGCTGCGCAACACACAAATCGACAACAAATATCGATTCACTGCAGGAGGTTCAGTTGCGGCAGCGAAATAGAATTTCGCTGCACAATACACAAGTCGGCAGCGAATATCGATTCGCTGCAGGAGGTTCCGTTGCGGCAGCGAAACAGAATTTCGCTGCGCAATACACAAATCGGCAGCGAATATCGATTCGCTGCAGGAGGTTCCGTTGCGGCAGCGAAACAGAATTTAGCTGCGCAATACACAAATTGACAGCGAATATCGATTCGCTGCAGGAGGTTCAGTTTTGGCAGCGAAACAGAATTTCGCTGCGCAACACACAAATCGGAACCATCAATTTCAGCACATAGTTCTTCAACAAAATTCCAGCAACAACATCACATCAGAACACATTAAATTCCAGCAACAACATCACAGCAGAACACATTAAATTTCAGCAACAACATCACAACAAAACACATTAATTTCAACAACAATCATCACAGCAAAACACCTTAATTTCAGCAGCAACATCACAGTAGAAAACGTTAAATTTCAGCAACAACATCACAGCAGAACACATTGATTTCAGCAACAATCATCACAGAAGAACACATTAATTCCAGCAGTAACATCACAGCAGAAAGCATTAAATTTCAGCAGAACACACACACACAGGCATGCTGGCCTACCCCATAGTTAAAGCCAGCCTTCTACCATAATTGTTAGATGTTCTGAAATTGACTTTATTTCACTTCTGTTTGCTAGTTCTCCTAGTTAATTTCAGTTTCCCTCATAGCTGGCTTAGGTCTTAGATCAATTTTTCTTAGGGTTTTTCTTCTTCATTTTCGTTTTTGATCTTAAGGGGGAGAGGAAAGGGAGTTTCATGACCCATACCTTCTGAATTTAACTAAGTTTGAGGAAGGTTTGACACTATTCTTTTCTCTTCAGTTGCTGGTTCTCCTCCTTCTTCCTCTCACGTTTTCCAGCTCTCTTTTTCCTCTCCTCTATACAGCTGCCCACTCCTCTCTCAAGGTCTCATCTCTCCCTCACAAGCTCACAAGGTAATCTCTACTGGTCTAATTCACGTTTCTGTTGTGAAAGGGGAAGGGAAGAATGGCATGCGGCTGTTGGTTTGCGAAGAAGATGGGTCATTCTCTCTCCCCTCTTTGTATTTATACTACCCATCAAATGAAATGGGTTGTTTGGGGGTTGGTTTAAGTGTGTCCTTATC
This sequence comes from Populus alba, assembly GCF_005239225.2. Taxonomy (NCBI): domain Eukaryota; kingdom Viridiplantae; phylum Streptophyta; class Magnoliopsida; order Malpighiales; family Salicaceae; genus Populus; species Populus alba. The sequence continues at coordinate 22,371,692 of NC_133297.1, read as the reverse complement.
CTTGTTTGGTTTATCTAAAACCAGTTTTACCCCTCCCTCCCAGCTCTGCGTCACTGTTGATTGAGAAATCGGTAGCGAAAACTGCATCGCTGCCGATTTCTGCCTCGGCCAACTGCGTCACTTCCGATTTCTGCATCGGCAGCGAAAACTGCATTCATCATCATCTCTCTCTCTCTCTCTCTCTCTCTCTCTCTCTATATATATATATATATATATATATATATATATATATATATATATATATATATATATTTTTTGTTTTGGTGTTTACAAGGCCGTATGCATGAAAACAAAATATTTTTTTATATATATTTTTTGTTGTCTTGACGAAAACCGGGTATTTTAATATTGGATTTGTAACTTTACGGTATATACAAACCAATATTAAACAATTTTGATAAAAATATGCAGGAAAATCAACAATTTTTTTTAAGGATTTTTTAGAATTTTTTATTTGATTTTATATATTTCTATATATATATAAATAATATAAAAATTATAATATATAATATATAATATATAATATTAAGTGGGCTGGGTGGGCCGGCCCAACTAATTGGGCAGGACTCAGCCCCAAAAGGGTTGTGCTGATCTCAGCCCAATAAAATCTCCTATTTTAGTTTGGGTCAAACCCAGCCCAGATAGTATAGTCTGGCCCACAAACATATGGTTGGGCCAGAACTAGCCTGGCCCAGAAAAGGAAAAAAAACCAACAATGCTAGGCTAGAATCAGCCCGACCCAGCAACATAACTGACCAGAGGGGAATTATTTTCCTCCCCTCCTCCTGCATGCAGAACGCTATTCGTTCTGCTTGTAGGAGAAAAAAAACAACAAAACACAAAAACAATGAGGGGGAAGAAGAGTTACCTGGCGTGGAGGAGACGGTGCATTGCTGGTTTGGCTGCTTCACTAGTGGTGCTGCGGTGGAGGCCGGTGGAGGTATTGTGGCTCACGGATGACGGCTCCAAGAAGCGATGTTACTACTTCAAGCGACGGAGACAGGGGCTACTACTCTTCCCTTCTCCTCTGTTTCCTTTCTTCCTCTTTCGATTCGTTTTTCCCTTTCATCGGTTCGTTCTCTCCCCCCAGTTCGTTCTCTCTCTCTTGTTCGTTCTCTCTCTCTCTCTCTCTATTGTTCGTTCTCTTCGTTTTGTTTCTCCTGTTTTGGTTCATTTTCTTTCTTTTTAGGTTCGTCCTCCTTTGTTTTCCTCCCCCCTCCGCGTGCTAGCGTTGAGTCTCTATTTATAGGGCTAAGGGAGCGGGGGCTCTTCATTGCTGTGCATAGGGAGCAAGGCAGTGCCGGGTTGGTTGGTGGGTGCAGCGACCCTGATTTCTCATCATCAAGGTGGGTGGGGTTTCGGGTCTTCTACAGGGCACACGGCTCGTAGGACTTCCCCTGTTGCACGTCCAGAGGAAGGAGAAAGAAGAATAATGTCCCTCAAAACGACACTGTTCTGCTCTCCCTTTTTTTTTTTTAACATGAAACGGCGTTGTTTTAAATAAAACACGCCATTTCATTTAAATAAAAAACAGGAGCCAAATCGCGTCAATTTTCAAATCAACCCTCAATTTATCCTTTGTTCTATTAAGTCCTCAAATGTAATTTTGATTTTAAGAATTAATTCAATTGCATTCCTGCCAACTTCAATCGCCGCCCCTATAGTTGGCCGTCCTTTTCATTTTGGTTCTTGGTCTCTGATTTATGTAATTTGACCCTCAATTGACCAATAAACTTCCAATTTCTTTATTTTGGCTCCTGATTTGGTTAATTACAGCCCCTCTATTTACGCGCCTTTTCCAATTTGGTCCTTGGTTTCGGATTTCCTTAATTAAGTCTTTAATTGGCCATCAAACTTCAATATTTATGCAATTAAGCCCCTGATTTGACCAAATAAACTCTAAAAAATTATAATTTGACCCCAGAACTTTAATTTCTTCCAATTAAAGCCCAAATTGACTTAAAAATCTATTTTCTTGCAATCAAAGCCTCTATAAATTCATTAAACCTTCAATAAAATTCAATTAAGTCCATAAACATCCAATTTTGGACTTTTCTCCTCAAATTAAATTTTCTTTTTTCCAACGGGGCTCTCATCTTTTAAGAATATACTATCAAAATTTCAATCTTTTATTTTTATCCTCCTTAATCAATTTTTCTGACCATTTTCTGAGCGCTCCCGCCTCCTATTATTTTTTCTAATTTCTTTCGGCTATATATTTATTTATTATTATTTATTTATTGTTATTATTTTATCTTTTTATATATTTTTTTTATTTTTGTGTGGGACCCAAAAATAGGTTACAACAGATGCTCCCTCTTTATAATACTTACAGAGCAGGGGTTTTGCGTAGTAACTTTTATAAAGATAAACAAAACTGAACTTTCAAAACTGATCTTGTCGAAGTTTGATCGATCTGAAAATTTGTCTTTACATCAATCCTCCTTAGCTCAAAATCTATGATGAAAACTTAGTCACTTCGAGATCCCAATCTAGCGATCCTTTAAATTCTAACTTCGGTTCGACTAGCCTGACATTCCATCCGAGATCCCTTCTGGCGATCTCTTTTAACTAAAAATCTATATTTGTAGCTTGACCAACCTGAAATCCCATTTGGCAATTTCCCTTAGCCAAAGCTGATATCAGTACTATGATTGTATTAACCTGAGATCCCTTCTGGTGACCTCCATTAACCAAAACCAAAAAACTATATTTGTAGCCCAATCAACCTGGAATCCCATCTGGCGATTCCCTTTAACCAAAGCTGAAATATGAGATCCCTTCTGGCAACCTCCTTTAACCAAAACAAAAAAAATATCTATGTTTATAACTTAGTCAACTTGGAATCCCATTCGACGATTCTTTTTAACTAAAGTTGAAATATGAGATCCCTTCTGGTGACCTCCTTTAACCAAAGCCGAAATATGAGATCCCTTCTGGTGACCTTCTTTAACCAAAAACCAAAAAACTATATTTGTAGCTCAATCAACCTGGAATTCCATCTAGCGATTCCCTTTAACCAAAGCTGAAATACGAGATCCCTTCTGGCGACCTCCTTTAACCAAAACCAAAAAATATCTATGTTTATAGCTCAGTCAACCTGGAATCCCATCCAATGATTCCCTTTAACCAAAGTCGAAATATGAGATCCCTTCTGGTGACCTCCTTTAACCAAAATTGAAATATGAGATCCCTTCTGGTGACTTCCTTTAACTAAAATCAAAAAACTATATTTGTAGCTCGGTCAACCTGGAATCCCATCTGGCAATTCCCTTTAACCAAAGCTAAAATATGAGATCCCTTCTGGCAACCTCCTCTAACCAAAACCGAAATACGAGATCCTTCTAGCGACCTCCTTTAACCAAAATAAAAAACTATATTTGTAGCTCGGTCAATGCTTGACCGCTTTTTATGATCGGCTTGTTTTAACTCGTAAGTGCACGAGTGTGCGATGTAGCAATTAACTCGGTAAGATCGAGGTCATATCCACAGAGAGCTAGATCTGGAAATTAAGCTAGGTAACAAAAAAAACTCAAGAGACATTAAATTAACAATAACTTGGTTGAAAATAATTGATGGATTTGTTTTCAAAGATGAAAAAGTGTAAATAGATTTTAAAAGACAAGAAAAAGTAAGTCTTTGTCCAAATCAATTTTAATGGTGATGTATCAGTGATTTCTTCAACATATATAAGATAACTCAACCTAATATCAATGATGGTGATATTAGATCGGAAGATATTACAATGAAGTTTAAAAAGATGAAGATTAATTATTGCTTAAGAATGAACAAGTACTTTCATCTTAAGTAAGACATTGAATCAAACAATCTCTATACCAAAACTAAGGTTTGTGCATAAAAATTCAAGATTATAACATTACCTAAATGATTTCTAAAATTTCTTTGCAATAATGAAACATTCATGAAGAAAATGAGAAGATAAACATTAAGATTCATTCATATCTTAAAGAACTCACCTCAATCACCATCATCCTTGATTTGGATCCAAGAAAGAGATTAGCCAACCATGATTATATATAAGAACACTTTAATAAACATGAAATAACTTGAATAAAACTGAAATAAAAAGTTTTACAAACTAAAGAACCGAAATCTACAAATAAGAACACAACACAATTTCAGTAAAAATTCGGACACAAATCTGACTCTAACTTTGGACAACAATTCGACCCTCTTAAAAGCCTCCTTTGGAGATGGCTATTAGAGACATATTTATAGGAAATTCTGTTATATTTCCAGATCATTAGAGAAAATCTCATTTGGACACCTGAGTCAAAAGTTATGGGCATAACACCAAAAGGTGTTTTGGAAAATTAAATCAGGCCAGCTTGGAGAACACTTTGGTGCACATTTTTCTTCCTCCTTTATGAGCTGTCTCTTTCTTCTTTTTGACCCAAAATAATGTCACAATGTCCCCTCCAGCTTTCAATCCATGTGCTTGCCCTCTTAGATCAATGAATTGCCCAAAAATAAATCAGATGTTATTTGTTGTGTGGACATGTAAGATCATGGATTGTGCTTGGGCTGATTTGGAGGTTGATTTGGGGCTGATTTGAGGCTGAGTTTAAGCATCAAATAAGTATACAAATGTACCTATTATTTGGGCTAAGATTGACATTGAAACCTTGAGTGTTTGATGGTTGAAGTTTGCACACAACATAAGGCAAGTTTGGGCTTGAAATAGATCATATGATATTCTTTTCTAGAATTAGAATAGAATTGATTTTTGGGACAAATTTGGAGCACTTATTTGAACCAAGATTTGCTTCAATCTTCAACTAAATTTCTCTTCAATTCTTTGTTCTGAATTTCGATGTTGAATTTTTTGAAATAATTCATTTAAGCTCCAAAAACCTATCGAAACATTAAAAGAAACTTCATTACTAAAAAGCACATCACTTATTATAAAAAACCCAAATAAAAACAATAAATACATATGTAAAATAAAAGACTTAATGATACTTTTGATGCACAATCAATCAACCTGGAATCCCATCTGGCAATTCCCTTTAACCAAAGCTAAAATATAAGATCCCTTCTGGTGACCTCCTTTGACCAAAACCAAAATATGAGATCCCTTCTAGCGATCTCCTTTAACCAAAACCAAAAAACTATATCTGTAGCTCTATCAACCTAGAATCTCATTTGGCAATTCCCTTTAACCAAAGCTGAAATATGAGATACATTCTGGCAATCTCTTTTGACCAAAGCTGAAACATGAGATCCCTTCTAGCGACCTCCTTTAACCAAAGCTGATATCGATGTCATTCTTCTTGATGGCAGGGTTTGAGCCTTTCGTTTTCTTTTGAAAATTTCTTAATAGGTTCTTCTCACTTTATTGGTGTTCCAAAATCAAAGCCGTGATTCTTTGCTATCATCAACTCAATGATTCTTTCTTCATCCATAATCTTGTTGGATTACATTAAGGATTCCTCCTATAACAATTCAAAAAAACATATATGCAATGATTTATGATTAGATGCCATGCATGCATTCTTACCTGGTTTTGAAACATAGGTCCCATCATCTTCTTCTATTTCATGAAACTCTCTCTTAAAATGAGCTTGCTTTTGACGTTGTATGCTGGATTCATTTTTCATGCTGCCTCTTTTTACCTATCATATCTTTGAGAAGAAGTCTTCGACTTTTTACAAGTAGCTTTTTTTTTCAAAATGTATGACTTGTCATTGCCTTCTTTGTCATGCTTTTGTCAAATGCTTTAACTTATCTTTTTCAAATCTACGTGCTCTCATCCTATTTTAAAATCACGTAAAACTGTTCATGAAATATCTTTTATTGCCCTCAGTGTGGGGTGTGATCCTAATCCGGGTTTTTATAAAGAAGAAATTCATTCCGGCTCAAATAGGACCACCAACGATAAACTCTTTAGAAAGTGAAGGGATAATGAATTTTTCTCATTTTAAAATGCATATTGTTAGGATTGATAAACTCTATTCTTATCTTGAAAGAAATTTATAGGTGATTATAGAGTGACCACTTAATCATTTATCCATGCAATTCATTATGCTATCCAGAGGGAGGGTTGTACTTTACGGTTAGGTTTTCTTAAATTTCATTTTTGACCGTTTTATGATACCTTCCTTGTAACCACTCAACCTTGTTTAAAAAACACATAATCTCATCATTTATTTTAAAAAAAGGTGGGCTCAAAGACAAACACATAATCTAGCTGACATCATGAGCCTTGATTGTTAACTAGAGAAAATAAAATCAAATAAAAGCAATGCCAAAAGCATGCTAAGGCAAACAAAGTTGGTTTACATTTTGAAAACTACGGGAGCTTCTTGGGTCACCCCGTTCTGCAACTTGTCACCCTGAGCCAACTTGCGCACAAAGGTCTTGGCGGAGACTTCTTTTAATGTGTGGACAGTCAGTTGTGGCAGTGCTTCATCTTCCTTCCCCACTTGTGTTTTCTTGTCATCTGTTTCAATCCCATCTTCTTCCAAGGTGTTTACATTCATCATTGACAATTCTTGACCAAGGTTTTCCAATCCTTTATCCACTATTAGTTGCGTCATGACTAGGTAATGGATTTGAATTGATGTTAGGTTTGTCTTCAAATGACACCCATCCTATCTTGATGAGCTCCAACAACCTTTTCTTGAAAGCGTAGCATGTTTTAAGACCATGCTCGAGAATACCAGCATGGTACTCGTAAGTTAACTCGAGCTTGTACCAGATAGGGAATGATGGTTGTAGTGGTAATGTGGGGATAGGAGCTATTTTTCCAATGCTCAGTAGTTTGGCATACATGTCCTTCAAAGGCATGGGTAATGGCGGCAATTGTTCTGAAATGTATCTTGTATTTGGTCTTTGGTGGTTGTTTGACAGGTTATTTGTTCGATTAGGGGAAAAAGGTTTGCTAAAGTTCAGGTGGGCAACATGAGAGGTATGTATTTGTGGGTTATGTGAATCCACTCTCTTACCCTTGTACCCACCTTCCAAGTTGTTAATGTGACCTTCCATTTTTCTTCCAATAAAAACCTTCGTCTCTAATGGCTCAGCTATGTGTCCAACTTTAATCCCTTGCTCTATTCTTTTTGTTATGCATACAACATCATAGAAATGCTGAGATGAGCTACCCATTAAATGCTCATAATATGGTGCCTTGAAGGTATTGGCAAACAAAGTCACCATTTCTATTTCTATTAAAGGGGGTTGGACATGCATTGCCTTATCCCTCCATCTTTGTGCATATGCCTTTACTGACTCTTGGCTTCTTTTCTCCATTGACATTAGACTTGTTCGATCCAGGGCAATTTCCAGGTTAAACTTGTAATGCTTAAGGAACGCCTCCACCAAATCTCTCCAGCTCCTGATCCTAACATTGTCTAACCTCATGTACCAGCTCAAAGCAAATCCTACGAGGTTATCTTGAAAGAAATAGATAAGCAATTTATCATCATGGATTACTTTTGTCATTTTGTTGCAGTAGGATCAAAAGTGAGTGTTTGGGCATTCCAAACCGGTGTACTTAATGAAATCTGGTATCCTAAAATCCTTTGGCACCATAATGTTTGGTACCAGACATACTTTGGCTGCTCGTATTGGGTCAAACCAGTCATTACCCTCAACTACCCTTAATCTTTCTTCTAAAGCAAACAGTTTGTCCTAGTCCATCAAACTAGGAGACCTATTATCTGGGGTTCCCTCCGTTGTTAAGTCAATAGTGATTGGAGCATGAGTTGGTTGAATAGGGGTGATAGGCACAAAATGTTGTTCATTGGCTGAGTTTCCCCCCTGGTTTTAAGATGCTTGAAGGATGTGAGCTGCTGGCACTCCTTCAGGCGGTTGTGCTGATGTTCCCTCCCCATTCTTAGCTCTTAAAAGTTGCTCGAGCAGGTCGGTTAGCTGAGCAACTTTGTTTTTTATGGATTCTAACTCGGTCTGATAGTGTAACTCTAAGTGAGCTCTTTATTCATTCTCCATCCTTGATCTGGATCGGGTGTGGTGGACTTTAGATGTGGGACTTATATTTCACGATCTGGAATGCATATGATAAATTAAAAACAAAATGCGTGATGAAAATATGATGCATATGTGATGTGTATTTTTTAGAGCTGATTCATGACTTTTGTAATCCTTTAGGCAAGATTTCTGAGTCGATCTGATAACTATAAAGAAGGGTGCCAAATTCTTATCATAGCAGCTTACTAAAACACATTTAGAAAGAAAGATGATTTCAACTCAAAAACCTGTATTGATGAGTTTAACATTATTAATCTTGATGCAAATGAAAGTAAGATACACATTCTAAGGACAAGCTCTATTTATTTAGTGAGAATATATAGGTTTTCTATCTAGTCTTGAAGGGTCTCATATATGCCCAATTACGTTCTTCGTAAAGACAGTATGGGGGCGTTGCAAGGAACATTTAAGACATGTATGCCCACCATTACCAAGCAGGCACTCATATATGAGTTGGATGTTTCACGCATTTGAACCCTGACCAATAGTCCTAGGGCAAATCGCTAATCCCCCACCTAACTTAAGGCCTGTGTGTGCTTCTCAAAATCAAAGTAAGTGATGCATGAGACAGTTTTATATAATGCATGAACAGTATGTGTAAAAATATAAAGCAAATACATAAATTAACAATCAAACACACGAAAACACAAACAAATCAGACAAAAACAAAGCTTGGTCTACAAGGTCCCCAGCAGAGTCACCATTCTATTGCACGTGTGCGGCGTCGCGACAAAAATAGTTCAACTTCAAATCTAAAATGCAATATTCTATCTATATGGCAAACATGGAAAGACAAGAAATTCTTGTGGTTTATTGGTGGAAAAATGGAATGGGAGTCGCCACCTAGTATTTTGGTCACTAGGAACCCTAACTAGTCTCAAAGATCGGGTACGGGGATTGATTGCATAAAGGGAAGGTATTAGTACCCCAATTACGCCTTACCTAAGGTAAGGTGCATTGTTTGATTGTCTGATAAAAAGCTAAGCTGTTTTTGTATTTCTAGTTGTTGGTCTGTCTATGGTTCAAGAAAAATCCTCCCCAATAAGGAGATCCCTTATCTTATCGGGTAAAAACCTAGCTGTTCTAACGTCTATATAAAAACTATATTTTTAATATCAGGAATACATTTTACGTATAAATTTGTAATCCCAGATACTAAAAGACAAAAAGATTTTTAATTTTTTTTTGAAATATTGGCCTAGTTCTCATGGCTCTAACAAACTTGTTGTTTAAAGCCAAAGTGCATGTTAATACATATATATATTTTTTGAAATTTCCTTTGTTGTATGCAAATATGATGTGATGATATATATATATATATATTTTGAAGAGACTTGGCCGTATGCATGAAAACAAAACATTTTCTTTTATATATTTTTTGATGTCTTGACGAAAACCGGGTATTTTTAATACTGGATTTGTATCTTTATGGTATAAAAATATACAGGAAAATCAACAATTTTTTTAAGGATTTTTCAGAATTATTTTATTTTATATATATTTATATATATAAAATAATATAAAAAACATTATAATATATAATATTAAGTGGCTAGGCCGGGTTGGCCCAAACTAACTAGGCCGGACTCAGCCCCAAAAGGGATTAGGCCGATCTCGGCCCAGCAAAATCTCCTATTTTAGTCTGGGCCAAACCCGGCCAAACAGTAGGGCTGGGCCACAAACATATGGCCGGGCCAGAACCAGCCTGGCCTAGAGAAGGAAAAAAAACCAACAATGCTGGGCTAAAATCAGCCTGGCCCAGCAACATAACTGACCGGGGGGGGATTATTTTCCCCCTCCCCTCCTGCATGCAGAACGCTATTCGTTCTGCATGCAGGAGAAAAAAGCAACAAAACGCAAAAACAATGAGGGGGAAGAAGAGTTACCTGGCGCAGAGGAGGCGGTGTGTTATTGGTCTAGCTGCTTCGCTGGCGGTGCTGCGGTGGAGGTTGGTGGCGGTGTCGTGGCTCACGAACGACGACTTCAAGAAGCGGTGTTACTGCTTCAAGTGGCGGAGAGAGGGGTTACTGTTCTTCCCTTCTCCTCCATTTCCTTTCTTCCTCTTTCGATTCGTTTTTCCCTTTCGTCAGTTCGTTCTCTCTCTCTCTTTCTTGTTCGTTCTCTCCATTTTGTTTCTCTTGTTTTGGTTCGTTTTCTTTGTTTTTCAGTTCATCCTACTCCTATTTGTTTCTCCCCCCTTCACGTGCTGCCATTGAGTCTCTATTTATAGGGCCAAGAGCGGGGGCTCTTCATTGCTGTGCATGGGGAGCAGGGCAACGCCGGGTTGGTTGGTGGGGACGGCTAGCAAGGCACGGCGCCCCTGATTTCTCATCATCAAGGTGCGTGGGGTTTCGGTTCTCCTGCAGGGCACGCGGCTCGCAGGACTTAATGAAGAAAGAAGAAGAAAACTGCCTACTACCTTCCCTGCTGCACGTCCAGGGGAAGGAGAAAGAAGAATAGTGTCCCTCAAAACGACACTGTTCTGCTCTCCATTTTTTTTTTTAACATGAAACGGCGTCGTTTTATACAAAATGCGTCATTTCATTTAAATAAAAACTAGGCGCCAAAACGCGTCAATTTTCAAATCAGCCCTCAATTTATCCTTTCTTCTATTAAGTCCTCAAAATGTAATTTTGATTTTAAGAATTAATTCAATTGCATCCCTATCAACTTCAATCGCCGCCTCTATAGTTGGCCGCCTTTTTCACTTTGGTCATTGGTCTCTGATTTATGCAATTTGACCCTCAATTGACCAATAAACTTCCAATTTCTTTAATTTGGCCCCTGATTTGGTTAATTACAACCCTTTTATTTACGCGCCTTTTCTAATTTGGTCCTTGGGTTCGGATTTCCTCAATAAAGTCCCTAATTGGCCATCAAACTTCAATATTTATGCAATTAAGCCCAGAACTTTAATTTCTTCCAATTAAAGCCCAAATTGACTTAAAAATCCATTTTTCTTGCAATCAAACCCTCTATAAATTCAATTAAACCTTCAATAAAATCCAATTAAGTCCATATACATCCAATTTTGGACTTTTCTTCTCAAATTAAATTTTCTTTTTCCAACGAGGCTCTCATCCTTTAAGAATATACTATCAAAATTTCATTCTTTTTATTTTTATCCTCCTATTATTTTTTCTTGATTTCTTCCGGCTATATATTTATTATTATTGTTATTGTTATTATTATTATTATTATCTTTTTATATATGTTTTTATTTTTTGTGTGGGGACCCAAAAATAGGTTACAACAATGGCCACCACTAGGCTTCTTAGTCATCGCCTCTGCCACCGCTAGCCACCTCCAATGACAGCGCACAAGCTTCTCCACTCCAGGTAATCCTCTCCCCCTCTCTTGTCCCCTTTCCACGTTCATTTCCATTTTTGCATGTAGAACATGAACAATTCACGTTCTGCAGCAAATGAAATATAAAGTAACTACCTAATTATAATTCACTGGTTACTATGCGCACATCATAGTAACCAGCTATCTTTGGGCCTGTTTTGGCCCAATTTTGTTTTGGGTCAGGCCCGACCCAATAACTAAAAATTCAAAAAATCATTTTGGAAAATTTGGGATTTTCCCGCATATTTTTCTATGTCATTTTTATTAATATCGGTCTGTATTTTACATCATAAAAATAAAAATCTGGTATTAAAAATACCTAGTTTTCATCAAAACTTCCAAAATACAAAAAAAAATTAAAAAAATATATTTTTGTGCATATGATCAAGTTTCTTCAAGCTAAAAACATCATATTGTGTTTTTCATACACTAAAAAAACAGTGTTTCAGCATGTATTTTGGCTTTAATAACTAGTTTATTAAAGTCAAGAGAACATTGGCCAAAATTTCAGAAACAAAAAAATGTTATTTTGTTTGTCTTTAGTAAATGGGGTACAACATTACATGTAATACATATGCTGAATATTAAATTCTTTTTTTTTTTTCAGATGCTAGAACGGTTAAGTTTTAACTCCATTAAGATAAGAACCTTCTTATTGAGGAGAACTTTTCTTGAACCTTTAGACGGACCAACAATTAGAAAATGCAACCAAAACCTTAGATTTTATCAGACAATAAAGCAATGCAGCTTACCTCATGTAGGGCGTAGTAGGGTGTTGATACTTTCTTTTTATGCAACCAGTTTTCGTACCCCATCTTTGAGACTAGTTAGGGTTTCTAGTGACCAGAATACTAGGTGGCGACTCCTAGTCTATTTTACTAATAAGAAACAAGAATTCCTTGTCTCTCTATATTTTCCAGGTAGACAACATTTCCTTAAGGGTGGACTATCGCCGCGACGCCACACATATGCGATAAAAGGGAACAACTTTCATATTTCTTTCTCACATTCACAAATAACACTTCACTTCTTTGTTGCAAGGTAACTAATCTTGAACCTGAAAAGCATTGTTGGTCTTGAAGGCTTTAAAACCTTAAATGCATTGTTGAAAGATTTGAGGTAGTAGAATAGAGTTGCACTTTTGAAAAAACAAAAAAAAATATTCATGAGACCCCTCTTTATATTTTAACCTTTTTTGTATTAGGCTTTATGAATTTATTTTGTTTGGTCATCTATTGCCGCTTTCATATAATAAATAATACCCATACATGTCTTTTAAGTCTAAAACCAACCTAATATTATTTATTATGTTCCATGAACAAAATATAAAGTGTTTTAATCCTGAAGCTAATGTGAGGAATCTGAAAATAAAACAACAAATAATATACAAAACCAAATAAATAAAAGAATTCCAATAAAAAGGAATTAAAACATATATTCACTTCCATACTTGATAAGTTTTATATCAACAGCTCAATGCGGATATCAATTGTCAAATTGATATCATTAATCATCACCCCTCGGTATGGTTAATAAAAACTATTCCAATACGAAATCACCTAGTGTCATTAGCCACCAATCTACTGGTTAGCTAATCAATAAGTATCGATGGCAACATGCTCGTGTTGACATCATTACCCTTACTCGCTCTTCCTATAACGACTAATCAATAAATGTTGATGCCAATATCCCTGTATTGACATCACTAGTCTTTCCTATTATCTAGGAATGACTAATCACTAATGTCGATGTTAACATGCTCGTGTTGACATTATTAGCCTTTCTTGCTCTTCCTAGAACAACTAATTAATAAATATCGATGCTAATATCCTTGTATTGACATCACTAGTCTTCTCTATTATCTGGAAATGACTAATCACTAATATCGATGCCAATACCTTTGTAGTGACATCATTCATCTTTCCTGTTATTTAGGAATGACTAATCACTAATGACGATACCAATACTTTTATAATGACATCATTAATCTTTTCTATTATTTGTGAATGACTAATCATTAATGCCAATGTCAATACCTTCATAGCGACATCATTAGTCTTCCCTATTATTTGGGATTGATTGATGAATAAATTTCAATATCAAATAATCATTGACATCATTATCCTTCATCCTTGGAACGATTAATCAAATTACATTTTCTTATTCCTATTCCACTTATTTGGTTCTTGTTATGTCAAGACATATTAATGACAAATTAAAAATTCTAAAAATAATACCAATATAATGAATGACTAAGAATAAATGGAAAGCAGCTACCTATCACACATGATGTACTAGTCCTAGCTCTGATATGCGGTCTATCTAGAAGAATATCCCCTGTCAACACAAGATAATTTTGTTATTATTTCTCCCCTTAAATTTAAGTCATATCAAATTCTTCAAGTAAAGCTTTATGATTATTCTTTGTAAATATATAGATTTTCACATGTATAATTGTATATACCTATATCTACCATTCATTTACATCATTTAAATTTCTCAACATCATGTTAACCAATAAAATGTACCTGAGCCCTTTTTATAACTAATTTATCTGAAATTCACCTTAAAAGAGCACATGTATTTTCTTTTATTCCTTTCAATTAAACCATTAAATCTACCATAATGTTTTACCTATAAAACAATTCCTACATAGTTAACACATGTAATCTAAAAAAAAACAATTCCCTCATCTACTTCACCCTCGTTTAATTGAACCTATGGCCTAAGAAGAGGATGAAATTTTCTTTAAATTTCATCAATTTTTCACTTGACCCTATGTTTTTCTACAACCATTAACATGTTTTCAACGAACAATTCATCACTTCCAACGTTACAAAACACTAAACATATAACTTCACAACACTAACAACAAGATACACAACTAATAAGTTGTTTTAACTTAATTTAAAAGATTTCAAACTAAAAAAAATGGAAGAACAATTCAATCTTCCCCCACTTCTTTATCCTCTCTTATCATCCCTCTCCTTACTAAACCACTTCTTCTTACTTACCTTCTCACAAACTTTAGTGTTTAAGAAATTTAATCTTTACCAAATGCAAGGTTTCCTCTCAATTTCTTTGTTTTTCCTAAGATTTCTAAAGATTTCTCTATTTTGTTCTAGAATTTTCTCTTCCTGTTTATTGCTCTCCTTTGGCTAGCCACACACCAATATATATAGGTAACAATATGGTTAATTCCCATTATGTCCCTACTTAATACCCTTCATGTTTTCTAGGTAATGTTTTTTCTAGATTCATTTACCTGTTTGCACCAAAACTAAGCTGAGTTATTTTGAATTTCACCAAATTATACTCTAATATTTTTCTCTCCTCATAACTCATTTCCTTCTAGTTTTTATTCGTGTTTCTATATTTTTTTGTTTTTCAACCATTTTCTGTATTTTTATTTTTTTAAAAATAGTATTTAAAACTTTTTATTCCAAATTTCCTTATTCATTATCATTCTTTTAGTGTAAATATGTAACTTACACACTCATCATAAGATGTAATTCACTGGCCTATGAAATTTTTATCTGGAGGTTTACATCTTAAGATGCAAATATGTTTTGTGAGATGTATCTTCATTTGCACAACAAAATATAGTACGTGGTGTAGCGCTATTTTTATTAGCATTAACAAAATTCTGTAATTATTAAATTGCATTTACAACTACAAGGAACCTCAAGGTGTGGGCAAACATTGTTCCTCCACACACAAAATGTTGTGGATTGGAACAATGTTTTTCGTTTTTCTTTTGTCTTTTTTTATTATTAATTTTTTCTTACTACTTTCTTCTTTTTTACATTTTGGTTCTTTTCTATTATTATTTTTCAATTTAATCTTTCAATATTGTGTTGATTAGGCTTCGACATGATGATTTATTTTGGTATGTTTTTTAATGATTATTGGCATCATAGAAAAATTCCTTACATTGAGTTGGTGCTCAATTTTATGAAAAAGAACTTATTTTTTATTGTTTAGAAAATATTGAAAATGAGGCGAACAAAACCAAAACAAAGAAAAATATCAACCCTTTTGTTTTTATTTTTTTAAAAAAAACTATTATGTCAACTCCAGTTCTTTTTTTACCTTTAATCATCAGATTTTTTTTCTTTATGATTTCATTCTGTAATGTTGTGGTGATTCAGATTTATGGTTGATAATCTGATTCAATATACATTTAATGCAGTTATCTCATTTTGAAAAAAAAACTTTTCCAACATTGGTTGGTGCTCGTTTTCATAAAAAATAAGTCGATTTTATTGTTTGAAAAAGACTAAAAATGTGAGGAGAAAAATTGACAAAAAAAGGGATCTTCTTTTTTTTTTAAAAAAAGAAATTTGTGTTAGCACCTTTTCCTTTATTTTTGCCTTTAAATTTTTTTCAAGAAATAATTTTTGGTCCCTTCAGTTTAGAAATTAAATGGTTTAGTCCAAAAATTTATTTTCTTTATATTTAGTCCTTAACTTTTGAGAGTTGAAAGAGAGAAATACAAAAAAAAAAAAAAAAGACAAAAGAAAGAGGGAGGTTGGTTAGTCTGATTTTATTGGAAAAAATAAGAAAACTTGGTAACCAGGTGTTTCTCTTGACATAAGAAGTGTCATTAAGGTGCTTTTAGACTTTTATATCACTAGAGAAAATATATCAAGGTTGATAGAGTTTTTTCCCATAGTTTTTTTTTTAATAATGTTGGTAGCTTTTTGAGGTGGAGGATTAGTTTATTAAGGTTATGAGAGTGTTTTTTGGGCTCTTATGATGAAAATGGGTTAAAAGCTGGATTTCTAGGACATAAAGGCATAATCTATTTTTCTGACCACCATTATGGTACCTCAAAACTGAGTTTGCAGGTAACACATCATCTACCTTTATAGACGATGCATTTTATACATAATGCATTGTCAACCTCTACAAACAATGAATTATTTATCCATATAAATAATTTAAAAAACATGCCTAGGCATATAGGCCTGTGTTGTGACCTAAGTGTCGGGCTTGCAATTAAGTCGGCAAGGTGTGTTGGGTCTCCCAAGTTTGTGTGTCTTGTCTTTTTTTTATTTTTTTTCTCTATTACATGTTTATTTAATTTAAAATTCCTTGCAACTCGTCAAGAAAATCATCAAATCTAGGCATAGAAAATCGATAATTAATTGTTATCTTGTTAATTTCATGATTGTCCACACACATCTGCATGATACCATCCTTCTTTGGCACAAGCAAGGAGGCACGAAACATGGACTAAGTGACTCTCGTACATGGTCCTTATCTAGAAGCTCACCAACTTGTCTTTGAATCTCCTTCACCTCATCTTGATTACACTTATTGGGTGGTCAGTTAGGAAGTGAAGCTCTCGATACCAAGTCAATTTGATGCTTAATTCCAATAATAGGTGGTAGAACTTAGGTAATGTTTTTGAAAACACATCCAAAAACTTCTTAAGTGAATTCATAATCTATCTTGGCAATTCCACATTCTCTACTTTTAATAATGGTTTCGCTCATACCATGAAAACAACCCCAATCAAAGCTAGTGCTTGTTTATATCTCCCTTATTGACTAATATAAGCCATTTACCTGGTTTCACCTCATTTTGTTGACTTCACAACTAATCCTCTTTGACTTGCTGAGAAATTAATGGCAATAAATTCTCCATCTTCCCATTCAACATCAATGAGTAAGTATTCTTTCGTCCATTATAGGTCATATCTTTATCAAATTACTATGGATGCCCTAATAAAACATGGCTAACTGACATTAGAGCAATATCACATACAAGATCATCATGATAGATTTTGATGGAAAAAGGCACACAAACCTACTTTGTAACTTGAATCTTCCCATTCTTGTTAAGCCACCATAAACTATACGATTTAGAATATGAAACAGTAACTAAATCCAATTTCTCTACCAAAGTAGTGGATGCAATGCTAGTGTAACTTTCATTGTCAATGATCATTCCACATGTTGTTATATGTCCCCCCCTCAAACAAAAAAAAAAGAAAAAATACAAAAAAATAAAACAAAATGTTGGAAGAAAATAATACACACACACCTGAACACCTAGGAAAATATCGAAGACTAGTTAAGGAAGTTCAAAATATATAAGTTTGAAAACTTATATATTTTCAAAATGTGTATTTTCGATTGATGAAAGCTGACACGACCAAAAGCTTGATGTCTTCTCCCAGTGCAGGAGTGTCGAAATAATAAATAACCCGGCAAGACCGGGGTCGAACCATAGAGAGGTTAATTGTATAAATTATAAATAACAACGCAACAATAACAATAATAACGATAATAATAACAATAGTAGTACTAGTAATAGTAATAATAATAATAATACTCAGTACGTGGTGTTGTTATACCTAAGAATGATCTAAAAGATCGGGTCACAGGTTTCCAGCCTATATACTGAGTTTATGAACAGAAAATAATAATAATAATAACAACAACAACAACAATAATAATAAAGAAGAGAAGGAAGAAATTAATGAGAACTTTGAGTTGAAAGATTAATGTAAGGATTAAACAACGATAAAAATAAATGTCAAGGTTATAGGATCCACTAATGGTACTTCAAACAAGTATAGTATAAACTCTTATTACTCAATTGGAAACCACACATAAAGGAGGTTCCAATCAGATTATAAATTGTTAACATGATTACATTAGTTATCTTATTCGAATAAAGCTAACACTTGTAAATGTTGGCAGACATTCATGATTATAACTTATGTTAACAACAAATCAAGTTCCTTTCATAGCTCAGGTGTCGGTTATACCATACAGTATGGGCTATGAAAGTACCAAGTATTTGTTGTACCAAGTGTTATACAACATAAATCTAGATTAACCATTTAACAAGCAAAGTATTAAAAGTGAACAAGATAACAAATATAAAACATGTTAGTATCCAACGTTAAGGTCCATGTTAAGTTTATATTATACTTATTCTTACACCATTAGTGTACCCTTTTCACCTTGACATAATTAACTTAGCTAAACATAATGAAAGAAAGAAACATAGATGAACAAGATAAGAACATAAATGAGAAAGAAGTTAACTAAGCAAAGAAAAGGAAATGAAGTGCATAAACTTGATATTAATGAAAGCAAAACATAAGCAATACAAAGAGAGAAAGAAAGAGCATGGTCTTGATCTGGAAACCAAGATGCCTTAATACATGGTATGTAACTCCTTTTATAGGCTAAAATTTGGAACTATTGATTTGTTGACTAATTGATGAGTGGGTGGCCACATCTTGACTTGGTGACAATCCTTATCTTCTTGTCTGAACAAGACGTCATTGCTAACATCATAATTTTCCCAGAATCCTCAAGAATGTTCTAGGAAATTGTCTCAGCTTTCCAACAAAAAAAAGATGAGGTCATTTGGACTTCTAGAACTCAAGATATGGGCTGAACACTAAATAGTGTCTGGGCTGCAAACATAGATGATGGGGCTTTTGTTGGAAGAAAACAATATTATGTTCAAATGTTTAGGGTGAACTTCCTTGGGCTAGGATTATTATTATTATTACTTTTTTTTTGCTTCTTTTTTATTTTATTTTATTTATATACACATACAACTTAAAACACAATGTATCTTTAACCCATGTAACGAGTTTTAGGCTAATGACTCCCAGACCAGTTGGTCTTAGGGCATTAGGTGTTGAGACACCCCTACGAGCTTAACAACTCGGGTTGCAGATACTGATATGTAGATAGTGCAATGTTTGATTCCCTTAAGCTTTTCTCCTTAACCCATGTAACAAGCTTTGGGCCAATAGCTCCCAAGTCAGTTGACTTTAGGGTATTAGGTGTTAAAACACCCCTTCGGGCTTAATTGCTTAGGTTAGGGAGACTATGAAACCAAACTTATCTACGTTTTTATTATCATCAATTTTATCAATATATATATATATTTTTTTACAAATTATATACTATCCCTTTCCCTTAGTTTGTTACCTTCAACAAAAGAATATAAATAATGTAATAATCCAATGTGCAACCCACAATCATATGTTAAAGTGTGTGTGTGAAAATGAAGGTTTAATAATACTTGTTAAATGAGTATATGAGCAGAATCAAGTGATAACAATGCGAGAGTTTGTAAACCTGAATATTTCAAGAAGTATTCTAATAGGCCTTGTTATGAATATTACAAATAACCATTAGAAAATTTTTACTAAAATACGTCTCAAGAATAATTCCTCTTTACTCTGCCATCCTAGTAATAACAGTTTTGCCAAATGGTTTTTTAAAAACAAAAACAGTTAGTTGGTTAGTTTTTTTTTTTTAAACTACTACCCTCTCCCCCCAACCAAAATGAGACATTGTCCTCAATGTCCTAAGGTAGAAAGATAGAGTGTAGAAGACATCACCTGAAACAACGATCAATGACAAACCTGAAACACACTTAAACAAATATAAGAAGTAACAAAACAAAATAATATGCTATTAATAAAACCATAAGACACAATGTTTCACAAATGAAGGCTCAAATCTAATCTAAGCTTTTTACGGCTCTCCTTAATTGACCAATCTAGGCGACTCATACAGGGATCAATGACAGGGATGAAAGATTGTAGTTGGTCAATCAATTGTTCAGCAGTAGCAGCAGAGATTATGATTTGTCGTGCCGAAGATGTTAGAAATTCCTGTTCCACAGCTTGATCAAGGAAAGATAGCAACTTATCATAAAAACCATTAACATTTAACAAACCTATAGGTTTATGGTGAATGTGCAATTGGGCCCAAGATAAAATATGAAAGATCTCTTCCAATGTGCCCAGACCACCTGGTAAGGCAATGAAGGCATCAACACGGCTAAACATGGTGTTTAGTCGATCAGACATTGTGGGGACCTGTAGTTCCTCTCCAATTGTTTTTCCAATGATGTCCCCATTTGTTAAAGCTTTGGGGACAACCCCCAAAAATTGACTGCCTTCTAAAAATGCAGCCATTGAAACACCTCCCATTAACCCAAGGCTGCCTCCCCCATACACTAAATGAATCTTTCTCTCAGCTAGTACTTGACCAAGATGATTTGTTGATTCTAAAAACTCTTTTTCTTTCCCAGGGCTGGATCCACCGAAAACACAAATATTTCTTATTTGATGACTTGAGGAACCTGCCATTTCTACACACTTCTATATTTGATGAATGTATGGGATGAGTAGAAATGAAGGGAAGGAAGAGAAGAATTTATAGATGAAAAAGTGAAAATGCAATCATACCACCTATATGTAGGCCAGCTGTAGTCTCACACTCTCTCTTTATTTATTTATTTTGACAAAGCATGTATGTACAATTAGTTGTGATTGTGGCTCACATCTTCCCTTGGTTTTACGTCCAAGAACGGCTTAAACGCCCTCTATGGGTCGGGATTAGGCTTCCCATCCAGTTTTCTTAAAAACTGGCAAACAAGGTCTTTTTTAGTCAGATTCGCAAGACTAAGTCGATCATGTTCTATGGAATTGTGGCCATAAATCATGAATTACACGATGCACATCTCCACTAGGATGCGTCTCAAGGGTCAACAAAAGATTATCTAAAGACCCCTTACTCAGGCTATCCTTAATGAATTGTATTTTATCTTCACGGTTTACAGATACCATTCCTAAAGAACGACATGTCACATTACAAGTCCATCTGGCACATCTGTGACAGACTTTCAGTCGTTTTGCACGACGTTTCTTTGCAAAAGTGCTTTTACCTGTTCCAGGCATGTGTGAAATGAAAGAATTGAAGGACTCACCTGATAATCAGACCTTTGCTTCAATCAACCAACGAATATCTTCAGGAATTCCATGGTTCATTAACAACCTTAATCTTTCACACCTAGCACGGTAAATTTTTGTAATCGCATTCTGAGGCAGAGCGGGAAAATACTTTTTCAATTTTTCAAGAGTGGTGTCCATTTTCAAATGAGAATTGGATGGGAGATTCAAAGAAAGAAGAAAGAGCAGAGAATTGCACAATTATATACACATATATCAGTTATCATGGGAAACTGAAAGAACCGACTTAAGAGTCACGGAGTACCGTTATCCGCCATTTGACCGGGGTGAGAGAAACTAGCAAAACAAAAGATACACCAAAACAAACACAAAACAATGTGAGAAAAAGAATCAATCTTTATATACAGGATCACTCAATTTAGTAAAGTCATTTTCAACTGAAAAATTATCAAAATAAACTTTCAACCGATGCCCATTTACCTTGAAAACATTGTCATTCTTTGGATTCTCGATATCACAGGCCCCATATGGATACACATGTTTCACAATAAAAGGACCGCTCCATCTCGATCTTAGTTTTCCAGGAAATAAATGGAGTCGAGAATTATAAAGCAAGACTTTTTGACCAACATTGAATGTTTTTCTCAGTATTTTCTTGTCATGAAACTCTTTGATTCTTGCTTTATGAATTCTTAAATTTCATATGCATCATTTCTAATTTCCTCAAGCTCATTTATTTGCAATTTTCGCAGCTGACTAGCATCATCAATGTTTGAATTGAAAGCTTTAATAGCCCAATAAGCTTTATGTTCAATTTCCATAGGCAAGTGACAAGGTTTTCCATAGACTAGTCTATAAGGTGACATATCTAATGATGTTTTATATGCAGTTCGATAAGCCCAAAGTGCATCATTAAGTCTTAAAGACCAGTCTTTCCGATTAGGGTTCACTGTTTTCTCCAAGATCTGTTTGATCTCCCTATTAGCAAGCTCTGCTTGTCCACTTGTCTGAGGGTGATAAGGGGTGGCAACTTTGTGTGTGATTCCATATTTCTTCATTAAAGAAGCAAATGGCTTGTTGCAGAAATGTGTTCCACCATCACTTATTATGGCTCGAGGGATTCCAAATCGATTCAAAATATTGTCTTTCAAAAACTTTATCACTGTTTTGTGATCATTGTTTCGACTTGGAATTGCCTCTATCCATTTTGAAACATAATCTACTGCGACTAATATGTACACGAAACCAAATGATGGAGGAAATGGACCCATGAAATCTATACCCCAACAATCAAAGATCTCAATGACAAGAATAGGATTTAAAGGCATCATGTGACGTTTTGAAATAGATCCCAACTTTTGACAATTTTCACAAGTCTTGCAAAATGCATGTGAGTCTTTGAACATGGTGGACCAATAAAATCCACTTTGTAAGATTTTTGCAGTTGTCTTTCTTGATGAGAAATGACCCCCACATGCCTCAGAATGACAAAATTTAATGACACTACTTACCTCATTGTCAGGAATGCATCTTTGAAATATTTGATCAGGACAATATTTGAATAAATAAGGGTCATCCCAATAAAAGTTCTTCACTTTGTTCAAGAACTTTCTTTTGTCTTGGGTACTCCAATGAGCTGGCAATTGTCCTGAAACAAGAAAATTAACAATATTAGCAAACCAAGGCATCGTACAAACAGAAAGTAAAGATTTATCGGGAAAATAGTCATCGATTGGTGTGATGTCAGATTTCGAATCTGTTGTCAATCTTGACAAATGATCTGCAACAACATTTTCGGTGCCTTTCTTGTCTTTGATTGTGATATCAAATTCTTGAAGTAACAAAATCCACTGCACCAATCTAGCCTTAGAATCTTTCTTAGAAAGAAGATATTTCAATGCTGCATGATCACTAAAAACAACAACAGGTGAGCCAACTAGATAAGACTTGAATTTATCACAAACAAATACTACTACAAGTAATTCTTTTTCAGTGGTGGTGTAATTCATTTGAGCACTATTTAAAGTTTTACTTGCATAGTAAATCACATAAGGTTTTTTATCTTTTCTTTGTCCCAAGACAACACCCACGGCATAATCACTAGCGTCACACATTATTTCAAAAGGTAATGACCAATCAGGAGGTTGAATGACAGGAGCAGAAGTAAGCAAGTTTTTAAGTTTAACAAAGGCTTCTTCACAATATTCAGTCCATTCAAAAATATTATCCTTTGTTAGAAGGTTACTCAAGGGCTTAGATATTACACTAAAATCTTTGATGAACCTTCTGTAAAAACCAACATGTCTTAAGAATGATCTAACATCTTTAACAGATTTTGGTGTTGGTAAGTTGGCAATTAACTCGATTTTAGATTTGTCAACCTCAATTCCTTTCGATGAAACAATGTGACCAAGTATAATGTTGTTTGTTACCATAAAGTGACATTTTTCCCAATTCAGTACAAGATTCTTTTCTTTACACCTGCTCAAAACCTTTTCTAAGTTAGTCAAACAATCATCAAATGAATCACCAAAAACAGAAAAATCATCCATAAAAATCTCAAGAAAATGTTCAACCATATCACTGAATATGCTAAGCATGCATCTTTGAAACGTGGCTGGTGCATTACATAATCCAAAAGGCATCCTTCGATATGCAAAAGTACCAAATAGACATGTGAAAGTACTCTTCTCTTGATCTTCCAATGCAATTTCAATTTGATTGTAACCTGAATAGCCATCTAGGAAACAATAAAATTCATGACCTGCAACTCTTTCTAGGATTTGATCCATGAAAGGTAAAGGGAAGTGATATTTTCTAGTCATAGAATTAAGTTTCCTATAGTAATGCACATGCGCCAACCAGTAACAGTCCTAGTTAGAATTAACTCATTTTTCTCATTCGTTATCATAGTGACTCCAGATTTTTTGGGTACAACTTGGGTAGGACTTACCCATTTGCTGTCAGAAATAGGATAAATGATTCCATTATCTAGAAGCTTAATGACTTCATTTTTCACTACTAGTGACTCTAGATTTTTTGGGTACAACTTGGGTAGGACTTACCCATTTGCTGTCAGAAATAGGATAAATGATTCCATTATCTAGAAGCTTAATGACTTCATTTTTCACTACTTCTTTCATATTAGGATTAAGCCTTCGTTGCATTTCTCTAGAGGGTTTAGCATTTTCCTCCAAACAAATCCTGTGTGTGCAAATCAAAGGGCTAATTTCGTTTATGTCAGCTATGGTCCATCCTAATGCATTTTTGTGCATTTTCAAAGTCTGTAATAACTTACCTTCTTGATGTGCATTAAGTTTGGAAGAGATTATTACCGGAAAAGTTTTATTTTCTCCCAAAAATGAGTATTTGAGATTAAATGGTAACGACTTCAATTCAGGTTTTGGTGGTTGAACACTTGAAGGTATGGGCTCAATTGATCGTGGTGGCAACTCTTCAATTTGTGGTCTCCAATTGCATGCCTTTGATTCCTGAAAGTAGACCATTTGCAAATCATCAGATTCATCAATCTCAGTTTCACTGGAAGTGGTTTGATATTGATCATGAACTAATTTTTCAATAAAGTCCACTTCCTGTAAATCATTATCATCTCCAGGTTGCTTGTAAATGTTGAAAATATTCATCTCCAATGTCATGTTTCCAAATGATAGCTTCATCAATCCATTCCTACAATTAATCAATACATTAGAAGTGGCAAGAAATGGACGTCCTAAAATGACAGGAATTGAATTACATGCTTCAACAGGTTGTGTATCCAAGACAACAAAATCTACAGGGTAAATGAATTTATCAACTTGTACTAACACATCCTCAACTATTCCTTTAGGCACTTTTACAGATCTATCGGTAAGTAAAAGAGTTATAGAGGTTGGTTTTAACTCACCTAGATTGAGACTTTGAAAGACTGAATATGGAAGTAAATTCACACTAGCTCCAAGATCAAGTAAGGCTCTTTCAATTTTATGTTCTCCAATAAAGCAAGAAATTGTAGGACAACCAGGGTCTTTATATTTCAAAGCATTATTGTTTTGAAGAATGGCACTTACTTGTTCGGCTAAAAAGGCTTTCTTTTTCACATTTAGTTTTCTCTTCACAGTGCACAAATCTTTCAAAAATTTAGCATAGGAAGGAACCTGTTTAATAACATCCAACAAAGGTATATTGATCCTTACCTGTTTGAAAGTTTCAAAGATTTCAGAGTTGTGATTGACTTTCCTTTGTTTGGTCATGGCATGAGGAAATGGAAGTGCTGGCGGGGAATCAGCCTTCTCTTTGCAATGTTCAGGTTCAACCCCTTCCTTACCCTCAGAGATAGACTCATCATCTTTCTCACAAGGTTCAAGAATGGGTTTTTCAATAATCTTACCACTACGAAGAGTGATGACTGATTTGACTTGATCCATGTGTTGGCTTCCAGAACTACTCGCATTTGCATTGTATTGCCCTTTTGGATTTTGCTGTGGTTGAGATGGAAACTTACCTTTCTCTTGGAAACTGAGAGCAGATGTTAATTTTGCAAGAGTATCTTTAAAATCTATCATGCTTTGAGCAAGTTGAGTGTTGATTGTCTCCTGCTTTTCAATGAATGCATGCAATGTTTCCTCAAGATTTCTTCTAGGAGGTGGAGCATAAGGAGGTGCATATCCATGAGAATTTTGAAAATTATGGTGTGCTTGAAACAGTGGCTGTGAAGTTTGTGCATTGTTGCTATCACTCTTCCAACTGAAATTTGAGTGATTTCTCCAACCAGGGTTATACGTTTGTGAGTATAGGTTATGGTTGGGTCTTTGGAAAATGTTTAAAGCATGAGCTTGTTCATGGAGGCATTCCCTAAAAGAAGGCAAAGTTGGACAATCATTTGTTGAGTGTTCCTTGGTTTCACAGATTTGACACACAATGTCTTGAACAGATTTTAATTGACCACTCTTTTTCAATTCAAGTGCTTCAACTTTTCTAGCTAAAGATGCAAACTTGGCTTGGAGGTCATGATCTTCCCTAAGGTTGTGCATACCTCCACTAGATGTATGAGGTTGAGTTTTACTTGGTGCCTCATAAGTACCTGTGGTGTCCCAATTTTGAGCATTTTTGGCTAGCAAGTCTAGATACTCCGTTGCTTCATTAGGGTCTTTATCTTCGAAAGTTCCATTGCACATCAATTCAACCATTTTCCTATCTCTAGGTGTTAAACCTTCATAAAAATGTAAAACCAATCTCCATGTTTCAAAACCATGATAAGGGCAAGTATTAAGCAAATCTCGATACCTATCCCAACATTGGTAAAATGTTTCTCTCCTGGTTTTTTGAGTGAAAGTGATTGATTTATCTTTTGAAAGAGTTTGTTCTGTGAGACGGAAAAAACTTCTTTGAAAATTGTTGTTGCATTTCATCCCAAGCACGAATGGATCCTGGTCTCAAATTTTGTAGCCATGTTTTAGCTTTATCTTTTAATGAAAAAGGAAAAAGCTTTAATCTAATGGTGTTCATGCTACAATTTGAGTCATTATAGGTATTACAGACCTCCTCAAATTCCCTTAAATGCAAGTATGGATTTTCTAAGTCTAAGCCATGAAAAGATGGTAAAAGTTGAATAATGCCTGGCTTAAAATTAAAATGAGATGCATCAGAAGGGTAAACTATGCATGAGGGTGCACTTGTTCTAGTGGGATTCATGTGGTCTCTAAGTGTTCTCATACGGTTATTCTCATTATTCTCATTATTCTCATTATGAAGCGATTGATTATCTTCTTCGGCCATATTTTCTGAAAATGATGAGGATACCCTACAAAGTCGACCATTTAATGTACGTGACCAAACTCTCATGCACGTGTAAGAAGACAATAAAAGGAAGAAAAGAGAATAGAAGAAAAAGAAACAAAACAAAACAAAGAAAACAAAAGTTAGATAAAATGAAAAGTGAAAAGAGAAAATAAATTAAATATTATAATTTATACAAGAATTTACCTCCCCGGCAACGGCGCCAAAAACTTGACACGACCAAAAGCTTGATGTCTTCTCCCAAGTGCAGGAGTGTCGAAGTAATAAATAACCCGGCAAGACTGGGGTCGAACCTCAGAGAGGTTAATTGTAAGAAATTAATGAGAACTTTGAGTTGAAAGATTAATGTAAGGATTAAACAACGATAAAAATAAATGTCAAGGTTAGAGGATCCACTAATGGTACTTCAAACAAGTATAGTATAAACTCTTATTACTCAATTGGAAACCACACATAAAGGAGGTTCCAATCAGATTATAAATTGTTAACATGATTACATTAGTTATCTTATTCGAATAAAGCTAATACTTGTAAATGTTGGCAGACATTCATGATTATAACTTATGTTAACAACAAATCAAGTTCCTTTCATAGCTCAGGTGTCGGTTATACCATACAGTATGGGCTATGAAAGTACCAAGTATTTGTTGTACCAAGTGTTATACAACATAAATCTAGATTAACCATTTAACAAGCAAAGTATTAAAAATGAACAAGATAACAAATATAAAACATGTTAGTGTCCAACGTTAAGGTCCATGTTAAGTTTATATTATACTTATTCTTACACCATTAGTGTACCCTTTTCACATTGACATAATTAACTTAGCTAAAAATAATGAAAGAAATAAACATAGATGAACAAGATAAGAACATAAATGAGAAAGAAGTTAACTAAGCAAAGGAAAGGAAATGAAGTGCATAAACTTGATATTAATGAAAGCAAAACATAAGCAATACAAAGAGAGAAAGCAAGAGCATGATCTTGATCTGTAAACCAAGATGCCTTAATACATGGTAAGTGCCTCCTTTTATAGGCTAAAATTTGGAACTATTGATTTGTTGACTAATTGATGAGTGGGTGGCCATATCTTGACTTGGTGACAATCCTTATCTTCTTGTCTGAACAAGATGTCATTGCTAACATCATAATTTTCCCAAAATCCTCAAGAATGTTCTAGGAAATTGTCTCATCTTTCCAACAAAAAAAAGATGAGGTCATTTGGACTTCTAAAACTCAAGATATGGGCTGAACACTAAATAATGTCTGGGCTGCAGGACAGCTTCGGACTTATCAATCAATCCTTTTATTTATGTGATAGGCCTGTATTTAAGATGAACATTTACCATAAATTAAGGTATCTTATAGTATCAAACTTGTTATTATAAAACATGCTTTAATTAAGGAGTTATTGATACTTCAAGTACAAAAATGATGATATAAAACCTTGATAAACATGCACTTTTAAGTACTAATCAAAAGCCCTATTGGCAAAGGAAAATTCAATTTAAGGAGGAAAATTCAAAATTGGATGTTTAAGGACTCAATTGGAATTTTCAAGGTTTAATTGAATTTATTAAGAGCTTAATTAGAAAATTTGATTTTTAAAGTCAATTTAGGCTTTAATTAGAAGAAATTCAAATCTAAGGGGAAAATTGCAATTTGTAAGAGTTTATTTGGTCAAATCAGAGGCTTAATTGCATAAATATTGAAGTTTAATAGGCGATTAGGGACTTGATTGAAGAAATCCGAAACCAAGGACCAAACTAAAAAAGACGCATACATGTAAGGGTTGAAATGGACCAAATCATGGGTTAAATTGAAGAAATTGAAATTTCATTAGTCAATTGAGGGTTGAAATGTACAAATTCAAAACTAAGGACTAAAATAAAAATAACAATCAACTTTGGGGTTGACAATTGAGTTTGACAAGGGTGAAATTGTATGAAATTAGAAGTCTAGAGGCAATTATGGGTACAATTAAAAGCAATTAAAAGAACAAGGACTTCATTGAATTTTGCCAAATTCCAAATTAAGAACCTTAAACGACGTGTTATTCAAACTTAATAAACAAAAGGTGAATGACAAGTCGTTCATCAACTTGCACCTCTATTTTTTATAGTTTTTGTTGATCGAGTTGACAACTTTAAACGCTTGAATATGGAGCTACAGATCTTTAAATTGTGCAAGGTTGGATCCAAATGAAAGGTGTGCACCCCCTCTATCAACTTCAGGTGGTCTTAGGTGATGATGATGTCAGAATTGCTTTGATGAGGCCTTGAAAGTAGGCAACTCAATCAGTGTAAACACCCAAACGAAAATATATATATTTAGAGAGAGAGAGAGATGATGATGAATGCAGTTTTCGCTGCCGATGCAGAAATTGGCAGCGAAGCAGTTTTCGCTGCCGATTCTGGATTCTGGATTTGGCAGCGACGCAGATTCCGCTGCCGATTTTGGATCGGCAGCGACGCAGTTTTCGCTGCCGATTTTGGATCAGCAGCGACGCAGTCTTCGCTGCCGATTCCTTGATCGGCAGCAATGCAGTTTCTGCTGCTGATTTTTGGGATCGACAGCGACGCAGCTTTCGCCATGGAATCCGGATGGATGGCCGGGACAAATGAATGACTAGTTTTGGCGAATGACATCCAAAAACTTGAGTATCTATATGTACTACTAGTTGTTATAGCAAATACATGAAGAAATTATATTTGTTAATGCTTTATTTAATTGCCAAACCGTTAGTTACCATTATTATTATTATTAAGTATTTGCATTCTCTTAAATGTTTGTACTGCTGCAGGGACTTCACACCAACGAGATGCCTAGGAAACCCGATACACGGGAACCTACTTTTGCAAGGAATTATGTAGATGTATTTTAAATCACAATGTATTTTGTATGGATCAATGTACTGAATGTATAACTTTTATTAGATCCTTTTTGTTTAAAATTGTGATGACTATTAGTAGGATAAGACTGCAAACTCATGTCTATGTATATATTTTTAATACGAACTTCAAATCAAGCAACCTTAATATTACGTGTTTGTGTAAGTTTCACTTTGAAATGAAATGTTGATTGTATGGATAGTATTTTGATGATGTGAGGATTTAGATCCATTGATTGCCGGCACCATGTGGATTGAATGCATATATATATATA
The DNA here is from genome assembly GCF_005239225.2 of Populus alba. Taxonomy (NCBI): domain Eukaryota; kingdom Viridiplantae; phylum Streptophyta; class Magnoliopsida; order Malpighiales; family Salicaceae; genus Populus; species Populus alba. Next base: position 22,341,630 of record NC_133297.1, on the reverse strand, counting down.
AAAAAAAAATTATTGTGTTTTGGGCTTGGAAAGCCGGGTTGTTACAGTTGGTATCAGAGCACTTGGTATGGATCCTGAGGATCATTAATAAATGTGTTGTTGTGATGAATTTCAGGATGGTACGCACCCGACAAGAGAGACGAACTGAGCCGCCCTCCTTAGAAAGGAGGGGCATGAACCAAGGTGCCCAAGGTTGGCAAGACGAAGATCCCTTGGATGATACGGCATCTCATGCTCCGATAGTACCACCCGAAACCTTGCAGGGGGAAGATACGGTGGCGGGGGAAGGCTCGAGGCCTAATCAGACAGAGGGAACACCCCCCGTTGCAACAGAACAACGAGAAAGAACAGAAGCACAACCATCTGCTGTTCCAACTGGTGTGCCCCTACAATATGTAGATGCGGGATTCCTTGTACAAAGCAGTGATGGAGGGCATGGCTAGTTCAGCGGCACAAACAACTCCCACCACGCAGATTCCACCAGCAGCCCCTATGACTAGCATGACCATGGATAATGTGGTGCCACTGGTGCGACTAGTCAAGAGTATGAGGGAAATGGGCTGTGAACCGTATATGGGGGAGCAAGATGCAGAGATAGCTGGAAGATGGATCAGGAAGGTAGAGAAGACAATGATTCAAATAAGCATACCCGAGGGTTTGAGGGTAAATTGTGCAACCCAGTTATTGTCTGATAGGGCCATGACATGGTGGGAAACGGTTCAGCTGAGGCGTGCGACTGAGACACTAACTTAGAGTGACTTCAAGATAGAGTTTGAAAATCAGTTTTATTCCAAGTATCATCGCAAGGAGAAGGAACAAGATTCTTGGCATTAGACAGGGTGATATGTCAGTATATGCAGTACGAAAGGAGATTCCATGACCTCTCTTTGTTCGCCCCACATTATGTGCCGACAGAGGAACATATGATTAAAAAGTTGAGAGATGGTTTACGACAAGATTTGAGACAAGGATTGATCGCTTTGCGATTTAAATCGGTAAGGGAGTTGATTAAGGCTGCACAAGCTCTGGAGGCGTGTATTGGAGAAAGCCAAGGTGGGTATCAGGGTATAAGCAAAAAGAGAGATGGGGACTATTTCAGCGGCAGACCACCGCACCCGAAGAAAGGAAAAAGTGGAGCGTTTGAGCAGTATGGAAAAAAGGGGAGTCTGATATTACCGCCTCACCAACAGTCAAGTGGGAGAGTGATGGTTGGACAGTCGCACTCGAGGGCAAACTCTTCAACTGGGACCGGTGACCGCAGGGGTGTTGATTATCCTTTTTGTGTAAAATGTGGACAAAAACACCCTGGGACTGCTCAGTTTCCCTGGGCGATGCTTTGTGTGCAGAGGAGAGGGTCATAGGTGGAGGAACTGCCAATATCTTAGCCAAGGGTGTCATTACTGTGGTAGGAGAGGTCATTACAAGAGGGACTGCCCCAAAAGAAACACCGGACAAGTACAGAGCTATAGACAGCCCAGTCAGAGCCACCAGCAGTCAGTCACTGTTAATAGGCCAGTGAGATCTTCTCAATCAGGGGCAAACTCCAGTCGAGGGAAGCCGAGGGCACAAAATGATCGGACCCCAGGGAGGGTCTTCCACATGACACAGGAGGAGGCCAGGGCTGCATCGGATGTGGTGGCAGGTACACTACTATTGAATGATTTTAATGTGCATGTGTTGTTTGATCCGGGTGCCACCCACTCATTCATTGCTAAGAGAATTGTCACTAAATTGAGAAAGGAAGTAGAAATAGTAGAGAAGGGGTTTGTAATTGGAACTCCAATGGGAAACATGGTTGAAACAAATATTGTATATGTGGATGTGGGGGTTAGTTTATCCGGGTATGAAACAGAAGTAGACTTGATTCCCTTAGAGCTGCATGATTTTGACATAATATTAGGCATGGATTGGTTGAGTAAATACAAGGCTCTAATAGATTGTTATGCTAAAACTGTTACTTTCCAAACACCTAAGGGCGAGAAAATGACTTTTGAAGGAGAGAGAGTTCTCAAACTGAATGCTTTAATATCGGTGGTAACATCTCAAAAAATTTTAAGAAAGGGATGTACGGGATACCTCACATACATCTTAAACTCTGATGATGAAGGTCCACTATTGAAGGATATTCCTGTGGTGAAGGATTTCCCAGATGTGTTTCCTGAAGAACTACCAGGACTACCCCCGGAGCGAGAGGTAGAGGTGTCTATAGACACTTTTCCTGGAGTCCCACCCATAGCCCAACAACCGTATCGGATGGCTCCAACAGAACTGAACGAGTTAAAGACTCAATTACAGGAATTATTAGACAAAGGGTTCATACTGCCCAGTAATTCTCCTTGGGGAGCACTGATCCTATTTGTAAGAAAGAAAGATGGAACCTATAGACTTTGTATTGACTATAGACAGTTGAACAAAATAACAATGAAAAACAAGTATCCGTTACCTCAGATAGATGATTTGTTCGACCAATTAAAGGGAGCGAGGGCATTTTTGAAGATGGATCTGAGATCAGGGTACTATCAGATGAAGATTAAAGAAGCGGATGTAGCAAAGACCGCATTTAGAACTCGTTACGGACACTATGAATTTTTGGTGTTACCGTTCGGGTTGACGAACGCCCCAGCCCTCTTCATGGATTTGATGAATCGGGTTTTTCAACCATACCTGGATAAGTTTGTGGTGGTATTCATTGATGATATACTGGTGTACTCGAATTCTTTCGAGGAGCACGAGGAACACTTGAGACAAACCTTACAAACCTTAAGGGATCACCAGCTATATGCAAAACTGAGTAAATGTGAATTTTGGCTGAAAAGAGTGACGTTTCTGGGACATGTCATTTCAGCCGAAGGTGTTTTTGTCGACCCCCAAAAAGTCGAAGCAGTCTTGAAATGGGAAAGACCGACTTCGGTTACTGAAATACGTAGTTTCCTCGGACTTGCAGGATACTATCGGAGATTTATCGAAGGTTTTTCCCTGATTGCAACACCTTTGACCCAGCTAACTAGGAAGGATAAGAAATGGGTGTGGTCGGAAGAATGTGAGGCAAGCTTCCAAGAATTGAAGAGGAGGCTCACCACTGCTCCAGTGTTAACTCTTCCCTCAGGGACCGAGGGTTTTGTGGTATATAGTGATGCCTCGGGGAAGGGATTGGGGTGTGTTTTGATGCAACATGGGAAGGTGATCGCCTATGCATCAAGGCAATTAAAGACTCATGAGGTGAACTACCCGGTGCACGACCTGGAGTTGGCAGCTGTAGTATTTGCCTTGAGGATATGGAGACGCTATTTGTATGGGTCTCGAACCCAAATTTTTACTCATCATAAAAGCCTGAAGTATCTGATGTCGCAAAAGGAGTTGAACATGCGGCAAATAAGATGGATAGAACTCATTAAGGATTATGATTGCACCATAGAATACCACCCGGGGAAAGCAAACGTGGTGGCAGATGCCCTCAATCTCAAAAATAAAGCCTCCTTGGGAAGCTTAGCAGTGGGAAAGGGGCGGCAATTGGCAGAATTAAAAGAGTTGGGTGCAGATTTGGGAATCGATGCAGGAGGTGGGGTAGTAGCCCAATTAGTGGTGCGACCAACGTATCGAGAACAGATACTACATGCCCAATTCCATGACAAGGTCGGGTCCAAGATTAGAAAGAATGTGGAGGCCAGGGTAGAAATGAAATTTCGAGTAGCGGATGATGGGTCCTTGATGATGGGATAACGGTTGTACGTGCCTAATGATGAAACAGTCAAACAAATGGTTCTACAAGAAGCACATGAGTCCAAGTTCTCCATACATCCTGGCAGCACTAAGATGTATCGAGACCTGAAACACCTCTATTGGTGGCCTAATATGAAAAGGGAAATAGCTGAGTATGTGTCAAAGTGTGGGATATGTCAACAAGTCAAGGTTGAACACCAAAGGCCTGCGGGACCATTACAACCATTACAAATTCCAGAATGGAAGTGGGAGATGATCACCATGGATTTTGTGTCAGGATTTCCCAAAGGGAGGAAAGGAAATGATGCGATATGGGTCATTGTAGATCGGTTGACGAAATCCGCACTATTCTTACCTATAAAGATGATCGACTCGGTGGACAAGCTTGCCAAAATCTATATAAATGAGGTGGTACGACTTCATGGGATTCCGGTGTCCATTGTATCGGATCGAGATCCCAGGTTCACCTCTTGACTTTGGCCGAGCATACAACATGCCTTGGGGACAAGATTGGACATGAGCATTGCGTTTCACCCTCAAACGGATGGCCAATCAGAAAGAGTCATCCAAGTCTTGGAAGACCTATTACGGGCTTGTGTGCTAGAATTTGGAGGAAACTGGGAGGAACACATGGCATTGGTGGAGTTCACGTATAACAATAGTCACCAAGCCACAATAGGGATGGCCCCATATGAAGCCTTGTATGGTAGGAGGTGCAGAACTCCTTTGTGTTGGGAGGAAATTGGGGACCAGAAGTTATATGGTGCAGAGTTGGTCCAAGTCACCACGGAGAAAGTGAGAACTATCAGGGATCGCATCAAAGCTGCATAGGATAGACAGAAGAAGTATGCTGATGTGAGGAGAAGACCTCTCGAGTTCAGTACGGGGGACCAGGTGTTCCTGAAAGTAGCCCCATGGAAGAACATGTTACGGTTTGGATTAAAAGGGAAGTTAACTCCCCGCTTCATCGGACCCTTCAAAATCTTACAACGAGTAGGACTAGTAGCCTACAAGGTAGATTTGCCCCCACAGCTAGCCAAGGTCCATGATGTGTTCCATGTCTCCTTGTTAAGGAAGGCTGACGTGGACCCCGCCCGAGTTCTACCCCAAGTCCCAGTAGAAGTCAAGGAAGACTTAACACTGGAATTGAGACCCATAAGGATACTAGATCAAGAAGTGAAGGAGTTACGGAGCAAAAAGATCCCCATCGTCAGAATCTTATGGTGAAATGCTCAAGTAGAAGAGGAAAGTTGGGAGAGGGAGGCTGAGATGAGGAAAAAGTACCCCAATTTATTTGAACTACCAGGTATGGAGTGTAAAACTTCTTAAATTTCGAGGACGAAATTCATATTTTAGGAGGGGAGAATGTAAACACCCAAACGAAAATATATATATTTAGAGAGAGAGAGAGATGATGATGAATGCAGTTTTCGCTGCCGATGCAGAAATCGGCAGCGATGTAGTTTTCGCTGCCGATTCTGGATCGGCAGCGACGCAGTCTTCGCTGCCGATACAGAAATCGGCAGCGACACAGTTTTCGCTGCCGATTCCTTGATCGGCAGCAATGCAGTTTCTGCTGTCGATTTTTGGGATCGGCAGCGACGCAGCTTTCGCCATGGAATACGGATGGATGGCCGGGACAAATGAATGATTAGTTTTGGCGAATGACATCCGAAAACTTGAGTATCTATATGTACTACTAGTTGTTATAGCAAATACATGAAGAAATTATATTTGTTAATGCTTTATTTAATTGCCAAACCGTTAGTTACCATTATTATTATTATTAAGTATTTGCATTCTCTTAAATGTTTGTACTGCTGCAGGGACTTCACACCAACGAGATGCCTAGGAAACCCGATACACGGGAACCTACTTTTGCAAGGAATTATGTAGATGTATTTTAAATCACAATGTATTTTGTATGGATCAATGTACTGAATGTATAACTTTTATTAGATCCTTTTTGTTTAAAATTGTGATGACTATTAGTAGGATAAGACTGCAAACTCATGTCTATGTATATATTTTTAATACGAACTTCAAATCAAGCAACCTTAATATTATGTGTTTGTGTAAGTTTCACTTTGAAATGAAATGTTGATTGTATGGATAGTATTTTGATGATGTGAGGATTTAGATCCATTGATTGTCGGCACCATGTGGATTGAATGCATATATATAAAAAAATAAAAAAAATAAAAAAAATTTACCGTGTTTTGGGCTTGGAAAGCCGGGTTGTTACAATCAGCCCTTACAGTGCAATTATCATACAAAAAACAATTTGGTTTTCGTGTATTCCTACGCAAAGACTCCTTAATAGGTTCTTATAAAGGGTTCACAACACTTCCCTCAAAATCAAAAGGCTAGAAATGGAATTAAGACCTCTCAAAACCCTAACAAAACCCTATAAATACCCCTTCAAGATCAAGAAAAGGGGCTAAAAAGGGTAAGAAAAAAAGGAGAGAAATATCAATAAAAAATATAAGGGTAGAGGTTTAAAAGCCTAAACAAAAGTTTTCTTAAGCTTTGTAAGTTTGTGAAGGCAAATTTTCCAAAGAAAAGCCAATAGAGAGTAGTTGTTCTAGGTATATATTGTAAACCAAAAGGCAGGTCTTATATGGCTTGTTTTTGTTATTTTTTTTATTTGTTTTGGTTTGAATTTATAGTTACAAGTATATAAAAGAACTTTTAAATATTTAACAAATGATGTTGCATGCACCTTTTTGTTGCTGTGATTTCTATTTAATAAAGTTTTTTTGAATTTTTTTTTATGTTTTTGATGTATTAAAGTTATTGTTTAAGGTTTCTTTTGATAGATAAATGTTGTTTTAGCTTTGATTTAGCCTTAGTTATGCATGTTAAAGCAATAGTGTTTATCCTTAGTTTGTTAAGTTTGTTCATGTATAAAATGGGTTCCAAAAAATAATTTGGAATCCATGTTGGATGAACATGTATGATGTTTTAGGTTGTTAATTTTTGGATTTGGTATCTTATACTTTATTTTGATGTGTTTTTATTAGTTATAGATTCAGACATGTTTGTGTATAATATTGTGATCCATTGGGATAAAAAAATGCATGCTTTAGAGGCAAAAAATGCTTATTTCTAGGCTTGGCAGTGGTTGCCTCATGACGGGGTTTTTTATTGGGTTCTGGGCAATGTTCTTTGTGTTTTTGGGAAGAACATTGCCTTAAACCCTTGATTTGGACCAATGTTGGTCAATTTCTTTGCACATACACCTTTCTTATGCATGATTAACCCATAATTTAGTGTTTAATTGTATCAATAACAAGTTTATTTAATCCTAGGGTTTTGGTTTTAAACCAAAATCATTTTGGCCAAATTATGATGATTTAATGATAATCAAAATGAATGAACCCTTAATTCTTGATCCTTGAATGATCTATAACCTTTTTGTGCTTTTGATTTCATGAAATCTAGTCTGGATTTGATTTCATGTTGTTGGGTTCATCTTAGGTGTTCTTCGTGTTTTTCATTCTTCTATAATGACCTGGCGTTTTGAAAGCCAAAACAACAGTAATTTTTTTTTTGTTCATCACAATATCATTTTGAAAATTGATAAACAGATTTCTACTCCTTATCGAGGTACAATCCATATGCAATAATATCAATCAATATTTCATAAAAAGTACTTCTTACACATACACATAACATTACGTTTGCATAATTATAATTCTACATTATAATATACGTACATAGTCATAAGTTTGCATTTCTATACTACTAATAGACATCACGAGTTTAAACAAAAGTATCAAATAATAGTTATACATTTAATACATTTCGTTCATACAAAATACATCGTGGTTTAAAATGCGACTACATGATTCTTTGTAACAAGTAAGGTCCCATGAAATGGGCCATCTCGTTAGTGTGATGTCCCTGCTGCAGTACAAATATTTATAAGAATTATAAATAATTAATAATAAACAAATAATTAGTTTTACGGAAAAAATTCGTTATTTTCTATTTAAAGTAGTTAACAATCATAGTTTTTTCATATACTTGGTACATACAAAACATAGTACACATGGACGTATTAATTCTTGACACTAACTTATAGCTCCTCAATTTGGCTATCCTCTTAGGACACCATTAGCCAAAGCTAATCATCTATTTATCCACTCAAGATGCCATTAACTGAAGCTAATTGTTTATTTATCCTGATCATCCACTTAGAATGCCATTAGCTGAATCTAATCATTTATTTATCTCGATCATCCATTTAGGAGGCCATTAGCCGAAGCAAATCATCAATCATAAAACAAATACTCCCTTAGTAGCTTGGTATTCATACTAATGCGATATTATGACATTCATAATAAAGCATTTCATAGATTAGCATTACGTAAGAGGAAGGTGAAAACCACCTACCAGCTCCTCCCATGGGATGTCCTAGTTCGGTTGCGGATCCGGTCCCGACTGCACCACCTAACACATCAATTGTCACAAATCAATACATTTGTATTCAATAATCACACAGGTCATCATCATACAAATTTCAAGAATACACATGTTCACATTTTAGTGTTCATATATTACAATCATACAATGCAATCATTTTAATCATTGAACCAGTTCTAATATGTAATTTTTCGTAGAAATTCATCAGTGAAATTGGTTTACTGATGACGCAGATTCATCAACGAACTAATTTGCTGGAACATAAAATCATCAGGAAAACCGGTTCATTGGTGATGCAAATGCATCACCAAACTCATCAATGAACTGATTTACTGGAACACAGAATCATTAGTGAAACTAGTTCGCTTGTGATGCAAACTCGTTAGAGAACTAATTCACTGGAACACATAATCACCAATGAAATTGGTTTGCTAGTGACGCAAACTTGTCAGCGAACTTATTTGCTGGAACACAGAATAGTCAGCGAAAGCTGACTCGTGGTGACCTTTACTCGGCATAAATTGCTAGCGCGCGTAGGCCACTACTAACGTAGAAATCATTGACTAAAATTGAGTCGCTACCAACTTATAAATTGTCAATGCAACAAAGTTTTGCAGTTGACGTTGAAATCATCAGCACATATTGTTTTCGACCAATGTAGAAATCGTTGATGAAAACTAAACCTTAGCCGACTAAGAAATAGTCAACGCAACACATTTTTGAAGCTGATGTTGAACTTGTCAACGTATATGGTCACAACTAACTCAAAAATTGGTGATGAAAACTAAGTCACTACTGACTCATAAATCATCAAAGCAACACAATTTCAAAGCTGACTCTGAAATCATCAACGCGATACATGTCATTGCCGATTTGAAAATCATCAGCAGCAATGGAGTCGTTTCTAGTTCTACTTTTTTTCTTTAGCCAACCATAAGGTTTATGTTAGGCGTAACCCCTACCTTCATTTTTCATCCTAGTTGAACCTAGGACCTCATTGAATCACATTCCATTCACCATTCATTAACAAATAGCATAATAACACACCATGATCATTTGCCAAAGTGTTGTCAACTCATTTACTTCCAAACCGGTGTTTAGCATTGCTACAACATAATTTCATGCATTCTCAATTGTATTATGGCAATGTACCAACATAATACATAATAAATCCATAACACACAAGGGTCCTACTTCTTATTTATCTCATTTCATTCTAAGTGTGTTCATTATACGTGGTTCCTCATGAATTATTTCCTTCCCTTTGGTCTAAACATCACTGCCTATTTCTCCCCAACATGTACATGCAATTCCTCACATTTTTTCATTACCATACTTAAAACTACAATTCACAAACACATGCTTGCTTTATTGATTCATAAACACACATGTCCATTCAACACATTAATAAAACCAAGGCATTAACTAAAGGGAGTCTCGTTTCAGCTGCAACATGCCCTTTCAAGGTTTACCAATCAGCACAATTGCATTTTAACAACATTTCAACACATTACCATAAAATTTTGTCAATGATATATGTAGAAATTACTTATACATCTATGATTCTGTTTTCTAGTTCATGTATGACTCTAAGGTCTTCGCAAGGTCATCCTTCAAGTATTTGGTCACCTAAGTTCATGGTCTGCCTAACCTTCATTATGGCCGGCCATCTAACTAGGTTTGTACATTCAAAATTGTTCATCTCTCTTTTTGTATGTACTGGATATAAATCCCTTATTCGATCACATTATTGTCTTTTTTTTTTAGTTTAGTTTTTCCCTTAGCAACTACTGTAAAATTCTAGGCATTCCCTCATGGTTTTCTTCTTCCTTTCAGTTCCAAGAACTCAAGAACAGGTAGGGAAAGAAATTTGGTCATACCTTGCGATTTTTAGTAGCTTTAAGAGGGATTTAACAAGTTTTTTCTTTCGCTTTACTATTGATTTTCTTTTTATTCTTCCCCTCAAGTTTTTGTTTTTTATTTTCTTCCCTCTCTAGTTGCACCAGTCGATCTCTTACACTTCTTTTCCTTTTTTTTTCAGCTATTAAAACTCTTCTTTAATTCTCCCTCCTACTCTGATATTTATTGGAGGTGTTTGCAGCTGGATTTGAGGGTTTATTCTTTAGACACGAGGAAAGAGGTTTGCTGCATGTATCTGGCATTAGAAAAATCTTATTTTGTTTCTTTTGGTATGTGGAATTATGAACATATACATAAGATATATTCTTGATATTAAATAAAAAAAATAGTTTATTTTTTTTGTTGGCATTAGAAAAATTAGATTTTTAATTTGATAGGATAAAAACTTTCTTACTAAGGACTTTTCTTAAATCTTAGACTGACCAATGCTTAGAAAAAACAACTTTTTCTTAGTTTATATCTGAAAAATAAATAATACAAGTTACCTTAGCTAAGGCATATCAGGGGTGGTAATACATTTCATTTATGTAATCAGTCTCATTTCCCAGACTCTTACACCAATTAGGGTTCCTAGCAATCAAAATAATAGGTGGCACCTTCCAGTCCCTTTTTTCTACTGATAAAGGAAAAGAATTCCTTGTTATTTTCACCCAAACGATTCTCGATTATCCTGATCTAGGAGTATGATCACCGCGACACTACACACGTGCAACTCCACACACCTTATCTCGAATATGACATCTTATATGACAGATGTTCTCACATTGTTCTTCACTAACATCAAGTTGTACAATCAAAACCACTACACTACTAACAAATCCCTTTCTGCTGGCTCAAAATCTACTCATTGCTCATCATCTTTTATCTCATCCTTAACTTTAGTTTTGACCTCATCACCACTAACTAACTCCTTATATTTCTAATGCATTGCCATAACTCTCTTGTTTGGACATTTAGAAGTAATATGTGAATTCCTTAAACATTTGAAACACTTAATGTCCCGTGATCTTTTAGGATATTGAGGTTTGATGTAAACCCCAGGAAAAATAAAGGTTGCTTAAATTGCTAACTAACTACATGGAAAATAAAAGTGAAGAAAGTCATGCATATGGTTATATAAAAACAAGAATTCAAAAATTTATAAATATAAATTTTCAGGCAAAATAATTCGAGATATTATAAATAAATCTGGTAATGTTGAGGGTTGGATTTAATTGAAGAGAATAATACACTTAAAGGAAATGGGGCCTAAATGCAAATAAGAGAAATTATAGATTATAAATACTTATCTCCTCACCAAAAATCTGCAGCAACCATAAAGAAAGAAAAGAGGGAGTATTGTATCCATTCTTGCAAAATCAAGAGAGAAACACCAAAACTTCAAGAAGCTATCCAAGATTAAGGGTTTATAGATGGAATAAGCACTTGTGGGCAAGGGATTAACAAGAAAATTGAACAAGAAGAGAAGAAAGAGCATCGACTGTCATTAGAAAAGAAATGAGGGAGTTGAAAATCTTCAAATGGTTGAAGATCAAAACCTTAATTCTTATCGGGTAAGGTGTTTTAAACATGATCTTAAAATTTATTTCAAATTCAATAACGAATTGATGCATTGATGTTGAATTATATATTAGGGTTATTAGACTTGAATTGAGAAAAAAGTATTTATTGTTAAAATTAAGTTAATTCATGTGTGGTATGTGATTAGGGATGTGAAACCATGATAATTTACTTAGAAAATGTAGTTTGTGAAAGTTATGTGTAAAGGGAAGGGGGTGACAAATTTGGACAGACTCATCTCCTTATTTTCAATGTGATTTCAGATAGGAGGATGAGGGAACTAGGACCAGATTCCTCATAAAAATTGTACTTTTGGATGTTAGCTAACTAAGGAAATTGGTCTTGCTCAATTTGGAGTTGTAAACTCTATTTATGGGTTATCAATCAAGACTGGGTCATGATAGACCTTATAAGGCAGTAAGTCTGATTTGTTGAGGAGCAATTTTGATTATCTTAGGGGTAAAACTAGATTCTCCTTCCTTCAGGGGACTTGTAACCCCATGTCTTAGGTTTCCAATGCAACCAACCTCGCTTAAAATGGAGTCCTAGAACTCCAGATATAGTTAAATATTGGAGCTGAGGTTGAAATACGACCTGTGCAGATAGAAACGATTCAAAACAGTAACAGTTCAACGTCTAGACAGTAAACAAGATAGTAATAGTTTAATTTCTAGATAGTAACAGTCCAAGGTTTAAACAGTAACAGTTCAAATATAAAGAAATGAATGACAACTATGGTTGGATAAAGAATGATAACATTAATGGGTGTAATGAGAAAAACATAATATATATATATATATATATGATTGAAAGAAAGACCTATTAGTTGTTTGATATGATTATTATAAAACATATCCTTGAATGAGAAAAAGTTCTAAGATAAGCATGTGATTGCAGGAGGGAAAACCAGTGTGGTGCAGGAGGGGAGCACGAGTAGAGCTTCTACTCCAGGTAGGTGATCCGCACCTATACTTTCTAGTTAAATTCCATGATTTAATATGTTATTGATGTGATATGTGAATTACCCAATGTTGGATATTATGGGAAATGAGGAAATTTTGTGAAATGATGTCGATATTTTGAATAGTATTCAAAGTGAAAAGATATTATGTGAATTGACAAGTGATGAAATTATCGTTGACAAAGAAAATATGAGAAGTGTGATATGGGACGTAGACTAACATATATTTTGTATGTGTTAAGATCCCAGGTAAGGGGATCGTCGTGTTTTGACCAGTATACATTTAATGTATGTTAGGATCCCGAGTAAGGGGATCAACATGTATTGACTAACATACATTTAGTGTATGTTAGGATCCTAGGTAAGGGGATCACCTTGCATCAACTCCTACGGGGTGATGATTGACACAACCAAAAGATTGATATCTTCTCCCAAGTGCAAGAGTGTAGAAGTAATAAATAACCCGGCAAGATCGGGGTCGAACCATAGGGAGGTGAACTATATAAATTATAAATAACAACAACAACAACAACAACGATGATGGTGGTGGTGGTGGTGGTGGTGGTGGTGGTGATGAGTTAAAGAGGACTTTAAGATGTTAGATAAATGTGAAGATTAAACAATGATAAAAACAAATGTCAAGGTTAGAGGATTCATTAATAGTATTAGAGATAAGTAACGTATAAACTCTTTATAAATTATCAACATGATCATATTAATCATCTTATTTACGTAACACCATACTTATAAATTTTATCAGGTATTCATGATGCTAACTTATGTTGACAAAAAATCAAGTTCCTCTTATAACAACGATGTCGGCCGAAGACTATGAAGGATCAAGTATTTGATGTACCAAGTGTTATACAACACAAATCTAGATTAATCATTTAACAAGCAAGGTATTAAGAATTAATAAGATAAAAATGATAAGACATGTTAATAGCAAGTTGTTTAGGATATTAGTATTAAATTCCATATTAAGTTTATATTATACTTATCCTAACACCATTAGTGAAACCTTTTCACCTCGACATAATTAACTTAGCTCGACATTATGAAGAATAAAAACATAAATAAACAATATAAGAACATAAACATGATATAAGTTAACTTAGTATAGTAAAGAAAATGAAAAGTATGAACAAGAGATTAATGAAAGCAAAACTTAAGCATTACAAAAATATAAGGAGAGAGACCAAGAACATGATCTTGATCTGAAAAATAAGATGCCTAAATGAATGGTAAATACCTCCTTTAATAGGCTAAATTTCAGAACTATTCATTCGGTAATTTATTATTGATGTAGTGGACTTGGTGGACACAAGCACTCAAGCATTTTGGCCAGATTAAATGACATTGATGCAATTAGAATTTTACAAAGTGTTCTTCATAAAAGTTGTTGGAAATTGTCCTTTCCTTCCACCCACCAACTTTCAAAGCATTTGGATCACTACAACTTGAGATATGTCTAAAATACCAAGTAGTGTTGTTGGTGGACATGGTGGATAGCCCTCAAGCTCTTGCCTGGATGAAATGTCATTGCTACCATCAGAATTTAAGCATGTCTTCCTTATGAAAGTTATTGGAAATTTTCTTGTCCTTCCACCCACTAAATGTCATGTCATTTGGCCTCCTATAACTCTAGATATGGGTACAATTCTGAGCAATGTTTAGGCTGGATTGCAGGATAGATTCTGACTTCTCTTTTGTGGCAAAACTTTGAATTTGAAAACGACAAATTTAGGTCTTTCCCTATTCATGAAAGTTGTTGGCCTATTTCTTATCTTTCTAGCCATATAAACCAAACTGAAATCCAAGATCTATAGCTCTAGATATGACCCAATGACTGAACAATGTTCGAATTTGAATTGAATCGGCATCTCCTTCCTAAGCTTAGCCTTTTTTTTGTCCTTTCATTTCCAATAGTCAATCACAACAATCAATCCTTTGAATTGTGAGATATACCTACATTTAAAATGAGCATTTACCATAAATTAAAGATACTTTTTTATCATCAGACTTGTTTATTATAAAACATGCTCTCTAGTTAAGGAGTTATTGATACTTCAAGTGCAAAATGATGATATAAAACCTTGATAAAAATGCACTTTTAAGTACTAATCAAACTACAAGGAGGTTTATTATATAACTTATAAACAACAACAACAACAACAATAATAATAGTAATAGTAATAATAATAATAATATAATAATAATAATAAATAGGACTTTGAGATGTAAGATTAATGTGAGGATTAAACAATGATAAAAACAAATGTCAAGGTTAGAAGATCCACTAATGATATTTCAAACAAATATAGTATAAACTCTTATTACTCAACTAGAAACCACAAACAAAGGAGGTTCCAATCGGATTATAAATTGTCAACATGATTACATTAATTATCTTATTCGAGTAATGCCAAAACTTGTAAATATTATTAGGTATTCATGGTGATAACTTATGTTAACAACAAATCAAGTTCCTTTCATATCACAGGTGTCAGTTATACCATATATTGGGCTATGAAAGTGCCAAGTATTTGTTGTACCAAGGGTTGTTCAACATAAATCTAGATTCGTCATTTAACAAGCAATGTATTAAGAGTGAGCAAGATAATAAATATAAAACATGTTAGTATTAAGCATTAAAGTCCATGTTGAGTTTATAATATACTTATTATTACACCATTAGTGTAACCTTTTCACCTTGACATAATAAATTTAGCTAAACATAATGAGATACAGAAACATAAATAAACAAGATAAGAACATAATTATATAAGTAAAGAAAATGAAATGAAAAGCATAAACAAGAGATTAATATAACATAAAATAACACTTGAACATTACAAAATACAAAGAAAGAGAGCAAGAGCATGATCTTGATCTTGATCTGAACACAAAGATGTCTAAATGCATGGCAAATGACACCTTTTATAGGCCAAAATTTGGAACTATTGATTTGATGACTAATTGTTAAGTGGGTGGCCACATCTTGACTTGGTGACAATCCTTATCTTCTTGTATGAACAAAACATCATTGCTAATGTCAGAATTTGAATAAACTTGAATCATGAAAATTCTAGGAAATTATCTCAGCTTTTCAACAAAAAAAATTGAGGTCATCTAGACTTCTAGAACTCAAGATATGGGCTAAACACTAAACAGTCTCTAAGTTGTAAGACATATTCTGACTTCTCCGTTGTTGCTAAAATTTGGACTTTCAAAAAGCAGAATTCGGTCTTGAACTCCCATGATTGTTTTAAGCCTATGTCTTAGCTTTCCATCCATATAAAGAAGACCTAAATCCAAGTTCTACAGCTCCATTTATGATCCAATGACTGAACAGTGTTCTAGTTTGGACCGAACCAGCTTCACTGTTCTAAGCTTCACCCTCTCTTTGTCTTCTTAATTTCAGTAGTTGAATTCATCAATCAATCCTTTGATTTATGTGATAGGCCTGCATTTAAGATGAAAATTTACCATAAATTAAAGGTATCTTATAGTATCAGACTTGTTATTATAAAACATGCTTTAGTTATGGAGTTATTGATACTTTAAATGCAAAATGATTATATAAAACCTTGATAAAAATGCACTTTTAAGTACTAATCAATGATGATACCAGTGAAATTGGTATCAATAATGTGTTAAGTGAAAATAACCATGGTTGATCTTATGAAATCTTGAATGGAGGTTGATAATGGAAGAGGAAACAATTTTTAGTAGTTGAAGGAGAAAGAGTTTCCAATGAAAACCAGAAGGGAGAAGTGAATAAAATATGAATGCATGTTTGCCTTTTTAAATTGTTGGATATTATTGTGATATTCATGTTTCAATTTTATGTATTTTTTTTTAGGACCATTGCATGGACGATAGGAATACATCTTAGCTTGTGTTTACTTTTTGTAATCTAGGTTTTAGGGAGTGTACCCTTGTATTTTGTAATATTACAACTTTTATATAAGTGAATTTGTATAATTGATGTTTAAACTTGAATAGATGAATTTAATTCTATAGTTTGTATAACCATGTTCCATATATGCATGTTTATATCTTTTATCCATCCATAATGGTAATTGTTGTTCAATGTATATCTTAAACATTATGGTTGACATGAATGATGATGTTTGTGGGATTGAGACCAAGATGTTTGGGTTGAATTGAGTTAGGAGATTCAGGATATTAGAAGTATAAACATGTTGTATGACGATAACTTGGAACCTCTCAATATAGGGGAGACTCTACTGAAAATTTAGTAAAAATTTTGATAAATTTTAATATGAACACCATGTACATGTGTGTGTGTGTGTAACAAATCTGTTATCAGTTAATATGAGATCGTTGCTTTATCCCGAATATGGGGATGTTACATTCGATCACCTTTTATTCACCCTTTGTAGAGTCTGAACTTGTACTCCCCTTATTAAACCCCATTTTTTCATTCATTTAGGTGCATTCCATGTTTATGAAGATGTGGAAATAGATTTTGAAGCATTATTTGCTGTTATTCCAGCTTGAAAACCCCTTTTCTTTTGTTGTCTCTCTATTTTTGTCACAAGTTTTATCACATCCTTAATAAAGATATTTGGTTGCAACTCAACAACATTAACAATATCCTTCCTCAACTCGCCAATAAACTTGGCTATGGTCTATTCTTGGGTATCTATCAATTCACAATGTATCATTAATAGATCAAACTTCATCACATACTTATTCACACTTAAAGAACCTTGTTGTAATGTGAGGATTTTTATGAATAACTCTTATTTGTAGTAATTGGGTATAAACCTCTTCTTCATCACCCTTTTCATAGTTGTTCAAGTGTTGATATCCTCTTTTCATCCGTTTAGTTCTGAATTTTCAATTTTCCCACCATAACAAAGCATAATTAGTAAACTTCAATGCAACCACCGTACACTTTTCATCAGTATACTCATACCAATCGAACACCTTCTCAACCTTTTGAACCCACTCCAAGTACTCCTCAGGTGAGCTACTACCTCTAAATGATAGAACCTTAAGTTTAATTCCACTAGAAGGGTGATAAGTTTGCCTTCTCAATCTACCCTTTTCATCAGCCTCATCATCCCTATTCAACTCTAATTCAACCTCTATGACAACATTTCATAGCATCCTATAAGCTTGATGCTATTAAGTTTGTGAGATCTTCTCCTACTAGACTTGTATCTTTTGAGAAATGAATGGAGAAGTGAAAGGTTAAAAGTAAGATTTGGGTTTGTTTAGATGTCCTAACTTGTTGGAATTCCACTTATTTAATATAAGATATAACTGTAAAATCAAAGAAAGTGTTTTATAGATTAGAGGAGGATGATCATAGGTACTTGATATTTTTTTTAGAGGTAAATTCAAATGGTAAGAAAAAACTTATAGGGCCTCCTAGCTGTCTAGATTAAGAAAATACAAGAATTTTATAAAGTTTTTGAAATTGTTCTATGGAGTAACTTTGAAATTCTTAGGGTCTTTGCATGTCACATGCAATTTTTTCTTTCATGAGCCGATCTCTATGCGAACACATATTTCTAAGTTTTCCAAAAATGGATATTTATTAATAGGTGGAATGGCAACCAATATGATAGGTAAGTTTGATAAATATCAGGGAAATTTTGAGGATATAAATTCTTTTTTGTTTGCCATAATTGTTTTAGGCCCTCATTACAAGTTAAAATATATGAAGTTTTGTTAATGTCAAGTGTATGAGTCTGATGTCATGGTGAAAGAGTTAATGAAAAAGGTAAAATATACACTTATGAGTAATTTTTTACTACTATTCTAGCCAATATGTTATATTTGTGGCAAAATCTTATGTTAGAAACAATCTTTCTCAAGATTTAAATGCCAATAAGGTGGAGGAAGATTTATGTCAAGCATTAGCCTTCTAAATTAACAAGCATTTAATGGAGTAGGATAAGGAGGAGAGTAAATATGAATTGGAGAAATATTTGGCAAATGCATGTGAAGACCTGAGTGATACTTCTTTTGATATTTTAACTTGGTGGAAAGCTAACAACTTCAAATATCTAATACTTTCTATAGTTGCAAAAGATGTCTTAGTTATTCTTATTTCTAAATTTTCCTCTAAATTAGCCTTTAGCATAGGAGATCATGTACTAGATCCCTTTAGAAGTTCATTGAATCCAATAGCCATTCGTTATTCTCCAGCACCAATAGATCATTCACAAATGATAAATGATCTTGAAAAGTTTAAAAACCAGAATCAAGTATGTTTTAGACTATTGTAAGACTATATAGCTTTTATTTATATCATAAATATTTTAGTCTAACTTGTTAAGCCATAATTAACTAAGTTATTTTATTATCTTTCTCTTCTTTTAGAGTTTGTTGGTTTAACCATCGAAGTTGAAGAGTAATGAGTCATTTTTTACAATCTAGGATGGCAAGTAATTGTTAAATAATTACCTTTTATTAAGTAATTATTTTAAACTTAAGATTAAATAATTAACATTTTGACATTACTCTAGACTTTGCTTGCATGCTTTCTCTCGATGGCGATATGTGTTCTTTAGTACTTTAGCATCACCTTCATTTTTATTTTATTTTTCTTGCTTTTAGGACTTAATATCATGGATAATGTGGGACATGTGACCTTTTTCAATTTAATTAGGACCTAATAATGTTTAATTTCCATGCAAGTGCAACTAGATAAACTTGAATTTAAACATGATCACCCTTGTTTATAAATTCTAGTACAACTTTAAATATCTAATACTTTTGTTTTGGATATTATTTGTCATTATAACAAAAACATTAGAGGGTAAAATCTTGTCCAGATGTCCTTGTCATATACCATGCTAGTGGGTTAATAGTAGGTTATTTGCCTTTTATTATTATCACCCTTACTTCAAAAGACATTAATTAAAGATTATATGAAGTTTGTAGACTCCCTTTCATAAAAACTTAAATTTATATGTTGATACCTTTTATGTTATCTAGGATGAAGTGAGATATGGGTTACTAATTGTGTACTTGTGAGTGAATTATAACTTGCTGTTATTTTCATGAAGTGTATGGAGATTCAGATGAACTGTGTATTTGATTTTGTGAGACTTTTGTTAAGAAGAAATGTTGGTTTTAAGAGAGTAAGATTATCCATGTTGTCTTTATTTTCTTAATGAAATTTTTTTGCTTAAAATCATTACTACTAATTTCTTTCTTACTTAACTCTCTGTAAAATTATGCATTTCTTTTACAATCTTATTGATCTTTGTTACATGTGATTTGGGACAAGTTAAGCATGATATAATCCAAGAAAGGGTTGAATAAGAAAATTCAAATTCTAGCATAATTGTGCCTACTATCTAGTTTTATGCTATCGTGCAATGGTCAAATTGAGGATTATGCATGATAACGTAAAAGTGGATAATAGGCACAATTATGATAGAATCTAAATTTTCTTGTTCAACCCTTTCTTGGATCGCATCAAAGCACCTTGCCTCTTGTATTTTATTATTTACAAAAGCCGAATCCATAGATATTTATAGTATACACAAAAACTTTAGCCCACTAGATAAATTCAACATGCTTGAGTCTAAAAAAATATTAAATAGGTCGAGTTTAAAATTTGTAAAATACTAGAAGTTGGGTTGAATATAATTATGGGCCTAAACCCGTCATCTATTTTCGTGAACACCTATATAAAAAAAAACATTAATTTAATTATTTTTTAAATGAAAAATAGTATAAAAAGTAATTATAAAAAGCAGTTTCAAACACAAAAGCAAACATTCCCATAAAAAATGGTCTTTCTGTTGAGTTCTCGAATATCATTCACATAGCGGAAACAATAAAACAAAATTATTCGAAAGTCCTTAGAATCTCTTTTTATATAGATCTAAAGTTGTTTAGGGATTTCATACCTCAAGATTTGAACTTCTTCGACTTTGAAAAATTCTTTAAAGGCTGGGTTGTTGCAAACCACAAGTTGATATGACAGTAATCCACACGAACCATTAGTGATAAATCTTCTAAATCCTTATTTAGAAGAGAGAGATTGGTATGCCTAGAGTCCTAGCTCTCTATTTTGTGACTTACATAGTTTCTCTATCTAAGCATAGCAATCTCTCTCTTCTAAATAGAGATTTAGGAGATTTTTCACTGGTGATTCGTGTGAATTACTATTGGAGTTTGAACAAATGGACGACTTATGGTTTGCAACAACTCAACCTTTAAAAAATTATTAAAAGATGGAGAAGATTAGATCTTCAAGTAATAAATCTTTAAACAACTTTAGATCTGTCTAACAAGATCCTAGGAACTCCTAAAATTTTCTTTAAATTCATTGTTTCCGCTGCGTGTATAGATTTTAGGAACCTAACAATAGTAGCGAAGCCTTCGTTAGAACAATTAGGGTTGTTTAATTGCATGTTTTATTATTATCGGTGTTAATTAGAAATTAATTTTATGTGAAAAAAAATAATTGTTGTTTGGCCAGAGTCTTAAATCTGGTTGGAATCTAGATTTTATGCCTAGATTATAGCAACGAAAAATAAGGTTTTGGTCGTTACGCCATTCGCTGGCGTGCCTTGCTTGGTGCACAAGCTAGCACACCACCAGAAACAATGCCTCCCTAGTAGCAGCCATGAGATGTTGCTAATGTTGCTAGTCTTCCAACACGAGGGGTTGTCCATGGTGTTGTTGGCTAGCAGTGTTGGCTACCACTGCACCAGCCATGTGTAGTGGGCAAACTGCCCAGTGCCAGCAGTAGGGGAGAAGATGAAAAGGGGTAGAATTACAATTATATCCCTAGTGTCTCTTTAGAGTTTGGGAAAATTACCCATTATCCCTGCCTCTTTTTCATTTCATATTATGTATATGACCCTAAAACTTTATGTCTAATTTAAGATCTCAAGATAAATTAGATTTTACCCTAAATAAAATTAATTGTAAAATTAATTTTTCTAATAGGATGAGGAATGAATTAAATTGTTTAATTCTTTTTTTATTTAGTTTTATTTTCTAATGGGATTAGGATTTATTTAATTAAATGGTTTAATTATTTTTTAAATAGTTTTTCTAATTTATTAAGAATTTTTTTAAGCTGAAAATTTTTGTTTGGAAAATTATCAAATTGGATTTGATTGAATATTTCTAAGTGTTAAAAATATTATTTTAAATTGCACATAAAACCAATAACTAGAATAACATGCAATATATATTTGTAATAATGCATATTAAAATATTTTATGTATGATGAGTGACTATGGATATTAAAGATCAATGTGATTGTGCTTTTATTTGATGGTTGAATTATTATAATTTTTATTAAATAGAACATGTGTGTCCAGTCTTGTCTCTATTTTTTCTTTTATATTGTAATTCTTTTCTTATTTTAATTTTTCTTAAATGTAACTTGAGGTTTTTTAATTAATTATGTAAATATTATGTAATTTAAAAATATAGAAATTTAGATAGAAAATTATTATGTAATCCAAAACAAAGAAGAAATGACGATGAAGGCTACAATTGAAGTGCTTGCAATGAACTTATGAAGACTTGCTACAACTACTTAAAATTTTATCATCTAATTCTCTTTAATGGCTCAAGAGAATTAGCTTAGCCATAATCATCCAATTAGAATGACATACTAAAGGTATATATTTTTTTTATATAAATTGTTATCCATGAAATGTATATTTATTAAGTCATGTTATACATGAGACCTAGAGAGAGATGTTAATTAAAAATAAATCTCTCATAGCTACAGCTAGAGAGAGAAACTAGAGAGAGATGCTCTCTCTCAATGTTGAAATTTTGAAATCTCTTCTCCCGATGGTGAGCTGCAGCTCATGAGAACCCGATTGAAGAATCATTCTTCATGGTTTTCTTTCTCCGTTGGTCTTTATGTGGCCATCGTGAATCCAACCTTTTGTTTCTCTTCTATTGGCTTAACCTCCAAGGGAAGTTTTGGATCTATCAACACCCGGTTTGGACCGAGCTCTAGCCCGCACGTCATCTCTGATGACTTCGGTATTTTGCTTGGGCATCGTGGCTCCTTTGCTGGTGCTCAAGATCTTGCTTTTGTCTAAGAAGGCGCTTGATTGCGCCATTAGGTCGTGTGTACTGTGCAAGTATGCTTTGGATCTGTCATCCCATAAAATTGAAGATTCTGGTTTGACGCCTAGGATCTACTTTGCTGGGATACTTTTGAATTTTCTTTCTTGCTAAACAAAAATTGCAAGCTCGTGCCATGTTCCCAAAACCTAATTGGTGGTCTGGCGGTTCTTTTCATGGTGAAATCTAGTCTCTCCGCTCAGATTTTGAAGCTAGGGATTTGGGGATTTTGATGAAGCTCTTGTGGGTTCTTCATTGTGGATGGTCAGAAGGCGTCCTCTGTTGACTCCACTCTAGGGCTGCTTCTCCAATTTTCAACACAGAGATTCTAGACATAGCAGGTTTCCTCCTATTTCCTTCTCTGTGATGCTTTCTCCCTGGGTTCTTAATGGCATGATTGCCTTGGCTAGCGTGGGTTGTCCAACCCATGCTTCTTTGATACTTTGTATGTTGTCTTTTTGTTGGCTTGGTCACAACCTAAGTTGTTAATTCACTGGATTGGCTTGAATCTTCCCTATTGTTAGTGGATAACTTGTCTGCATGTCACTCTGGTTCAGCTATGGGTGAGTTATGGGACTTGTCTTGGTGAAGGGTTCGTTACCAGTTGGGGCTTTGTCTGGCTTGGTGAGGGTCTCTCCCTATATGCCAGACTTCATGGCCCTCAATTCCATTTTCCAAATCTGCTGTTGATGCTATGACTTCCATCAGTTTGGGTGAGGCTCTCTCCCCACTGCTTGGGCTACATCTGTAGTGATCTATATTGCAGCTTCACTTACATGTTGTTCTGTTCGAAAGATATGGAGGGATATTCTTTCTTTAGCTCAATACTAAGTGGAGACTGCTAAATGAAGACGATTCTAGTATCAATCAACAACATGATGCAGGTTTGGCTAGCTGGAGTTGATGCATGGATGGTCCACTACTCTCATTCTAGTTGGGTGAGGATCTCTCCCCAATTGTTTTGTGCAGGGCTTTGCTCTTTCTTGCTCTTTCCTGTTGGTCTGCCTTGGAATGTTGACTTGCTAATATTCTTTGGCTACTACAACTTTAGGTTTACTGGAAGGCCACGTGAGACTGCGGTGTGCTGCTTCTGCAGCTTGGTTTGATGAATTCTGCATTGGGTTGCAAGGGTGCTGATATAGTGCTGGTTTGTAAGCTTTTGTTTTGATGGCTGGGTAACTAGATAATACTGGGTTAATGCAAAAGGATCTCCTTGCCTGTTGGGACTTAGTGATGTTAGCAGCTTGGATGACACCGTGTCCTATTGGAGGAGATGGGACTTGCATGGCTCCTGGTTTGTCTGTTTCTGCCCTGCCCTGCTGATCTGGCCTGTAAGGATTCTACAAGCTTGGGTCTGGTTGGCGTCCATTAGCTGACGTATGGTGGTTGCTATGTGTAGTAGTTGATGCTTGTCTAAGCTTGCCTCCCAGTTATGGGTCTTTGATTTGGTGTCACAATCCAGCACTTCTTGCTGGAACGTTTGGGTTGGCGGTCCTCATACGGGTGGTAGCTGATGGTGGCTTCCTACTGTTGCCCTACTTGGTAGGAATTCATTAGGGTGAGGTTCTCTTCCCAAAGATATGGTCCTATTGCAATGCTGAGCAAAGGGTCTGCTTTCTGCTGGATTGCCGCTTCGGTTTAGCTCCACTGTTAGGCTATGTATGATGGCTGTAATTGGTTGATGATCATATTGGAGGTTGCTACTCCTTTCTGAAGTTGATGATGATGATGTTGCTGGTTTTGGGTTTCTCGGCAGCTACTTGTCTGCTAGAATGACATTCCTGTATTTAAGGGAGTTTTTTCCATTTGGTTGTACAAGGGAGTCTGATCCCTTTGTGCCTGCATGGGGGCTATCCATGTTTTTGTACAAGAGTTCCTGAATAGGCTTGTGCTAGGGAGAATGTTCCCTAGTACTTGCTATGGGTTTATTCCCTATGATGATATATGTACTGTTCTGCTGGTTTCTAGCTTGTATTGCTAAATTTTTTATCTATACACTTCTTACCTTTGATAAAAAAAAAATCTCTTATTAATATATTAAGTACGTGTTGAAAACATGAATAGTTGCCTTTCAATTTTATATGCATAAAATTAGAGTTTTATTCATGGATAATTTGTTGAGTCACTCAAAGTTACCATTAATCGAATATATTTAATGTTATAAAATTAGATCCTACTTAACTAACTTGTATGATTTGGATAAGTCACACATGATCATTTGAAGTTAGAGTTATGAGTATGGCTAAACATATATGATATGTTTAAACAAAAAGTTATCACCTAACTAATTTAGGAGTCACATAGAGATGTAATTGATAAACTATGTTATTTGCCTAATTTAATTCATTTTAATTTATTGAGTCACTCAAGATTAGATAAATTAAATAGGATCTTATCCCATTAGAAAAATCTAAGTGAGATTTCTCAAATTAATAGGGAGGGCTATTAATCTTAACTTGCTAAAAAAAAAGCTATTAATTTGCAAGAAAATAGTGGGAAATCAAATTAGGATTAAAGACCTTGTCTAATTTTAGATTTAAATATGTATGCATGAAAATAATACTCGTTCTCATTACATTAATAGGTTGATAGATAAAATGGGTAGTAACATATCCCTATAAAACATATTTGATGCTAAAAAAATAACTAGAACAAATGTTTTGGACTAGTACCAAAATTTGAGAATTGTTCTCAAACAAGAAATGTTATATGTGCTTGAAAATCTTATTCCTCATGTTCTTGATGAAGATGCTCTTATTAAAGTTAAGACATAATATCATTGTCATATTGATGACGATGAGTAGGCTATATATGTGATGTTAACTAGCATGTCACCTGAACTTCAAATAAAGTATGAGAATATGAATGCCTATAATATGATTAAGTATCTCAAAGAGTTGTTTGATTCTAAAGAGTATGAGACCTTTAAGGAATTGTTTCTAAGCATGATAATATAATGTCCTAATGTAAATACTTGTGTGATGTTTATGACTAAAATCTATCTTGCTACTTCACATAGTAGTTGTTGGGTATTAGATATTGGATGTAGTTTTCACATTTATAATAATGATCAAGAACTAAAGAAAGGTAGAAAAATGTTTAAAGGTGAAATGGACATACATGTAGGCAATGGAGCAAAAGTTGTTGCATTAGCTATAGAACTTATAATTTAACTCTACCTTGTAGGATGTTACTAAAACTTGATAATTGTTATTTTGTTTTAATACTTGCTAGAAACATTGTATCCATTTATTATTAAGAACAAATGATGTTTTTTCTGTAATAATGATGCTATGGAACAAGTAATTATACAAATGATTTGTATGCACTTAATCTACATGTATTCACATTCAATATAAACATCAAAAGGAATAAATTAGATAATTCATATAAATCTTACTTATAACATTGTAGATTAGGTCATATTAATGAAACAAGAATCACTGAGCTATATAAAGAATGGTATTTTGATTCTTTTGATTATGAATCATATAATACTTGTGAAACCTATTTATTGGGTAAGATGACCAAAACACCCTTTATTGAAAAGAGTGAAAGGTCAAAATAATTATTAGGTTTAATACATATAGATGTATGTGGACCAATGAATGTTCGTGCCATTGGTGGATATGCATATTTCATTACATTTGCTAATGACCATTCTAGATATGGTTATGTTACGAGTCTGAATCATTTGAAAGGTTCAAAGAATTAAAAAATAAAGTTGAAAAGTAAATTGGAAAAAGTATTATAATATTTTGATTTGATTGAGTTAATGAATACTTAAGCCAAGACTTTCAAGATTATCTAAAAGAAAATGAGATTCTCTCACAATGGACACCTCCTGAACACCACACCATAATGGAGTTTCTGAATTGAGAAATCACACCCTATTAGATATGGTACAATCTATGATGAGTTATGCAGGCCTTCTACCTTCTTTCTAGAGCTATGCCTTACAAACTGTTGCTTACCTTTTAAATAAAGTTACATTCAAATATGTTGATAAGACTTCATATGAGATTTAGAATGAAAAGAGACCAAACTTACCATACCTAAAGATTTGAGGATGTGATGTTTATGTGAAGCGTAATGCATTTTAAAAGCTGGGAGCTAGGTCAGATAAATGAAAATTTATGGGATATCAAAAACAAACAGCTGGATATTATTTCTACCACCCTATTGAGCAAACGATGTTTGTCTCAAAACATGCTACTTTTCTAGAAAAAAAAAATTTGTTCTTAAAATGAGCAATGAGAGAAAAATAAAACTTGAAGAAGTTTAATAGCCACAAACTAACATCTAAGTGGAACATGAGCCTGAGATTGTGACATTGGATGATCAATCTCAAGGTGAAGAAACACAACTCCATAGATCTAGTAAGACATGTCATGCACCATTGAGATATCAACTTCTCATAGATGCTGAGAATGACAAATTGCTCATGATTGATGAGTCCACTAATTACATAGAAGCAATATATTATATTAATTTTAAAAAATAGCTTGAAGCATGAAATCTGAAATGGATTCCATATACACCAACCATGTATGGACTTTGGTTGATCCATATGAAAGAATAAAAAACTCATTGAATATAAATGGGTATTTAAAAGAGATTGACATAGATGAGAATGTACAAACATACAAAGCTAGATTAGTTGTCAAAGGTTACAAATAAATACAAGATGTTGACTTTGATGAAACCTTCTTGATGGTAGCTATGTTAAAATTTGTAAGGATTTTGATTGTTATAGTTGTATACTATGATTATGACATTTAGTAAATGGATGTCAAAACTACATTCCTGAATGAAAATCTTCACGAGGATGTGTATATGACACAACCCGAAGGTTTTAAATCTAAGAAATTTGCCAACAAAGTATGCAAGCTACAAAAATTCATTTATGGATTTAAGCAAACTTTAAAGAGTTTGAATATCCATTTTTGATGAGACAATCAAATAGTTTTGATTTCATAAAAAATATGAATTGAACCTTGTGTTTACATGTTAGGGGGAGTAGTGTCGTTTTTTTAATCTTATATGTAGATGATATGTAACTAATAGGAAATGACATTCTTTTACTTCAATCAATAAAGATTTGGTTGTCTAAGAATTTCTCCATAAAGGATATGGGAGAAGCAACCTATATATTAGGAATTAGGATCTATAGAGATAAATTTAAAAGATTGCTTGGATTGTCTGAATCCACATACATAGAAAAGATGCTAAAATGATTTAGCATGGAAGATTAGATCTTCAAATAATAAATCCCTAAACAACTCTAGATTTGTCTAACAGGATCTTAGGGACTCCCAAATATTACATTACATTTATCATTTCCACTATGTGTATGGATTTCAAGAACCTAGCAAGCAATCCATCGCCCAAGCCCACTTTTGTACTAGCATGACCCTCTATTTGCATGTACCATTACACACTACTTATCAATTTTGACACTATTAGAGTGGATTGTCAGGGCCTATAACAGCTTATAGGTAATGTGTTGATAAGTGCACTCTTATAACCAGGCCTTTAATAAACTTCCCCTTATGCACTCGTTAAAATAAAAGTGAGGTACTCTTGTACTTTGTCTTCAAACTACTACAAGTTTGTATCGTTCTTCCATGAAACCTTCTAGTTTTGCTTCCATTTGACCAAAAAAGTGCGTATTATGACTTGCTCCTCTTTGGGTTCTCCTTGTCTTCATGGAATGGTTTCAAGGAGCTCACAAGGAATGTAGGGTGAAGTTTCAATCACTCATGTAACCTTAGCATAAAAGCCACTACTTCCACCATTTCATAGCATAGCCTCGCCAATGATCTTCCAAATATGCAAAGTTAACTTAAATAATACCTTGTCACCTTTGTTAAACTACAACGGTATCCTCTTCAAGTTCACATATTTATGCATTGATATGCATCATGATTCTAACATGGAAGGGGCTAATTCTAATGTTTATAGGCATTTAGATGGTCCAATGATGAGAACTCGAGCAAAATAACTACAAAGTAGCTTAACAAGTTAAATTAGTATGACTAAAGCTTAAGTGAGTTTGGAGGCTTGTAAACTGAATGGAAATGGTTCAAATGTGTTTGTTTGTTTGTTTTCAAATAAGGCTTAAGCCATGATTTGAGAGTTTTGAAGAATTTAGGATTGCTGTTAGCTCGTGGATTAAAATTTGAGTCTGAATTTTTCATCATTGTATTGCATTGGAAAATAAACCTATTCTACATGGTTTTCAAGTTCAAAATGTCATCATTCTAGCTTGTCCAACCATGCATGTATTGGAGTTTTGTATGAAAAGTTATAATTGTTTTAATTTTTGTATGTTTATGTTCGTATTCTATAAGTAAAAAACATGGTTACTTATTATTTGTCTAGTTTTATGAAAAAAAGTTATATATTGAGGGTCTCAATTATGTCATTTTGGTATTTCCTAAACTTGGAGGGTTGTTTGAAGTATATAGTGATGTTTCAGACTAAATATTAGGAATTTTGAAATAATATAAAACTTTTCAACTTCTTATTTAGAGAATTTTATTCCTTGTTTTTCCATTTCCAAAATTGGTTAAAGAACAATTCAGATTTATCACTTTTAATCACAAAAAGTGTGATGTTTTTATCTTAATAGAAATTCCTTTGTGACGTCTTTGACTTATCAAAAAGCTTCATTCAGACTTTATCCCTCATTTCCATTACAATTCATATAATTTTCAACCTAAACACCATAAGAAAAAAATTCATATAACTAAACCTACCTTTCTTCATCTTTATATCATATTGCTAGTTTGTTCGAGCTAGGAAGCTAAGGCATATCATTTTGGTATCAGAGCCAAGGTTTCAAAGATGATTTGGGATTTTGTATGTGGCTAATTTGGGATAAAAAAAAAATGATTGTGGATTAAAACAAATTGTTTTATTTGACTTGGATTTGGATTTGGATTGGAATGAGTTTTCCCTTGTTGATTGTGATGGATGTTCATATTCTTCGTTAAATTTCTTTTCTAAATTGAAAGATATTGTTATTCGATTTTGTGTGTGAATTGTGGGAAATTAATATACTATGGCTAAAGAAAGAGATGAAGTTTTAAGGATAATTAGTTTGGATAAGCACAACTTATTGGGTTACAACGATCTCATGACAAGATTCTAGAAGAATTGATATACTATGCAAATAATACAAATGAACAATTTCCAACCACAACAAAGGCAAGCTCATGGGGTGCAATGAAATACTATCGTAGAGGCTGAATTGGGTAGAATGGGGATGATGAGGCTGATGAAAGGGGTAGACCGAGAAGGCAGAATAATCACCCTTATAGTGGAATTAAACTTAAAGTTCCATCAATTAGAGGTAGTAGCTAACATGAAGAGTGCTTGGAGTGGGTTTAGTAAACCTATTTCCACATCTTCATAAACATGGAATACATCTAAACGAGATGAGAAAGTGGGGTTTAGTAAGAGGAGTGATTAGTACTTAAAAGTGCATATATATCAAGGTTTTATATCATCATTTTGCACTTAAAGTATCAATAACTCCTTAACTAAAGCATGTTTTATAATAACAAGTCTAATACTATAAAATGTCCTAATATATGGTAAATGTTCATTTTAAATGCAGGCCTATCACATAAATCAAAGGATTGATTGATGAATTCAACTACTAAAATTTGTGAAGATAAATAGAGGGTGAAACTTAGAAAATAGATGTTGGTGTAGTCCAAACTAGAACACCGTTCGGTAATTGGGTCATATCTCGAGTTCTAGATGTACAAATGACCTCAAATTTTTACACAGATTCAGTAAGACATAGGCCTACAACTTTCATGTTTTCATCAAGATCTAAAAAGGCTGTTTTCAAGTCCAAATTATAGAAACAACGGAGAAGTTCGAATCTGTCCTGCAACCTGAACACTGTTTAGTGTTTGGCCCATATTTGGAGTTCTAGAAGTCCAAATGACCTCCATTTGTTTTCCTGGAAAGCTGAGTCAATTTCCTACAACTTTCATGAGTGGACCCAATTCTGATGCTAGCATTTTCGTTTTATTCAGACAAGAAGATAAGGATTTTTACTAAGTCAAAAGTTGGCCACCCACTCAACAATTATTTATCAAATCAATAATTCTGAATTCTGGCCTATAAAAGGAGGCATTTTCCATGCATTTGGGAGCTTGGTTGTTCAGATCAAGTTCATACTCTTTATTTCTCTCTTTATATTTTTTTTTTTTTTGTAATTTTTTAAGTTTTTGCTTTCATTAATATCTTGTTTATGCTTTTTCATTTCCTTTCTTTTACTTAGTTAACTTGTATTTTCTTTATGTTCTTGTTTTGTTTATTTAAGTTTCTCTTCTTCATTATGTTTAGCTAAGTTTATTATGTCAAGGTGAAAAGTTTACACTAATGGTGTAAGAATAAGTATGGTGTAAACTCAACATGGACCTTAATGTTTAATATTAACATGCCTTATCTTTTTATCTTACTAATTCTTACTACCTTGCTTGTTAAATGGTTAATCTAGATTTGTGTTGTATAACACTTGGTACAACAAATGATTGACACTCTCATAGCCCAATCGTATGGTATTACCTACACCTGAGCTATGAAAGGAACTTGATTTGTTGTTAACATCAGTTAACATTATGAATTCCTGACAATATTTAAAAGTTTGGTGTTATGTAAATAAGATAATTAATATGATCATGTTAATAATTTATAATGAGCTATTAATGAGAAATCATCTGATTGAAACCTCCTTTGTGTGTGGTTTCCAATTGAATAATAAGAGTTTATACTATACTTGTTTGAAATACCATTAGTGGATTCCTCTAACCTTGACATTTATTTTTATCATTGTTTAATCCTTACATTAATCTTTCATCTCAAAGTTCTCATTAATTTCTTCATCTTCTTTTATTACTACTACTACTACTACTATTATTATTATTATTATTATTATTATTATTATTACTATTAATATTATTACTATTACTATTATTATTATTATTATTATTATTATTATTATTATTATTATTATTTACATTCTATTTATATTATATAATATATCTCTTTGATCTTTTCATAAACTCAGTATATAGGCTGGAAACCTGTGACCCGATCTTTTAGATCATTCTCAGGTATAACAACGTCACGTACTGAGTATTATTACTATTACTATTACTATCACTATCACTATTACTATTACTATTATTGCTATTATTTCTATTATTATTGTTGTTGTTGTTGTTGTTGTTGTTGTTGTTGTTGTCGTCGTCATCTTTTTATTTATAATTTATACAATTAACCTCTTTGTGGTTCGACCTCAGTCTTGCCGTGTTATTTATTACTTCGACACTCCTACACTTGGGAGAAGACATCAATCTTTTGGTCGTGTCAGGGAGTACAAGTTTAGACTCTACAAAGGATAAAGAAAAGGTGATCGAACCTCAACATCCTAATAGGTCGCGAGACATTAAATGTTTCAAATGTTTACAACATAAACATATTGCTTCTAAATGTCTGAACAAGAGAGTTATGGTGGTGTATATAAAATATAGGGAGTTGGTTAGTCGGGATGAGTCTGAAACTGAAATTAAGGATGAGATAGAAGAGGATGAGCAAAGAGAAGATTTTGAACCAGTAGAAGAAGTTTTGTTAGTAGTGCAGCGGGTTTTGAATGCATAAGTTGACATTAATGAAGAACAACGTGAGAACATCTTTCATACGAGATGTCAAATTCAAGATAAGGTGTGTGGAATGATCATTAATGGAAGTTGCACTAATATTGCGTCCACTACTTTGGTAGAGAAATAGAGTTTAGTTATTGTTCCACATCTTAAATTGTATAGTTTACAATGACTTAACGAGTATAGAGATATTCGAGTGACAAAGCAAGTTCGTGTGTTTTTTTCCCCCATCAAAACCTATTATGATTAGGTTTTGTGTAATGTGGCTTTGATGTCAGCTAACCATGTTTTTTTATTAAAGCGTCTATGGCAATTTAATAAAGAAGTAACCTTCAATGGACAAGACAATACTTACACATTTATGTTGAACAGGAAAAAGGTGAATTTGTTGCCATTAAATTCTCCGCAAGTTAGAAAGGATCAATTGTGAAGTCAACAAAAGGAGGTGAAATCGAGTAAAAGGCTTATGTTAGCCAAAAAAGAAAACATCAAGCAAGCGTTAGCTTCAATCAGGGTTATTTTCATGTTTTGGGTGAAACTATTATTACAAATAAAGAATGTGGAATTACCAAGACAAATTATGAAGTTGCTTGAGGAGTTTTTGGATGTATTTTTAGAAAAAATAGAAAAAACACCTAGAGGTTTACAACATATTTATGGGATTAAGCATCAAATTGACTTGGTGTCAAGAGCTTCCCTTCCTAACAGAATAACATATATGTGTAATCCAAATGAGGCAAAAGAGATTCAATTAGGTTGGTGAGCTCTTAGAAAATGGCTATGTGTGAGAGTTACTTAGTCTATATTTCGTGTCTACCTTGCTTATGCTAAAGAAAGATGGTTCCATGCGGATATGTGTGTAGACAACCATGCAATCAACAAAATAACAGTTAAGTATCGATTTTCTATACTTGGACTTCATGATTTGCTTGACGAGATGTATTGTGCTGCGTTGATTTCTAAATTGATTTGATGAGTGGTTATCATCAAATTAGGATGAAAAAGGGATATGAATGGAAAACAACATTTAAAACTAAATAAAGGTTGCATGAATGGATGGTAATGCCATTTGGGTTATTTAACGAATCTAGTATATTTATGTGACTTATGAATCATGTTTTGATAACGCATATTGGATTGTCTATTGTCGTATATTTTGATGTATAGTGATAATCATGTGGAGCATCTGATGGTTGTATTCGAAACTTTATGTGATGCTAAATTGTATAGGAAACTAAAGAAGTGTCATTTCTATCAAGAAAGTGTTGTGTTTCTTGATTACATAATTTCTAGTAGTGGGGTTAAGGTTGACAAGGCAAATGATAAAAGCAATTAAATATTGGTTGAAACTTGCTAGTATTGTTGATGTAAGGAGTTTCAATGGTTTGGCTACATTTTATCGGTGATTTTTGAAGAACTTCAGTTGTATAGTTGAACCTTTGACTAAATGCTTGAAAAAGAAAAAAGAGTTTTAGTGAAGCGAAAATGCACAGAAGTCTTTTGAGTTGATTAAAGAGAAGTTATGCACTGCTCTTGTTTTAGCACTTACAGATTTTGCTAAGATGTTTGATATAGAGTATGATGCTTCTAGGGCTGGAATTGGGGTTGTATTAATGCAAGAAATGAGAACAATTACATACTTTAGTGAAAATACCTTCATATTGTTGAATTGATAATATATTAATTTATTTAATTATATTTTATTTAAAATTATGATTTATATTTTGGCCAACTTATTAAAAAACTTACAAGTTCGCACATGTAAGAACTACTTGTCAGGAATTAAAATAAGCCAATTAATCAAGTATAAATTAATTGTAAATAAATTTTAAAAATTGAAGAATAAGACGTAATTAATATAAGGAATTGCAATTCTAAACCTAGAAACAATGAATAAATTTCTTAAATTAGCATAAAATAATATATGTAATACTATTTATGGAATAAATTGATATTTTATCATTTATATGGTTTCTTATGTATTTATAGATATCACTTATTTTTTTGTGATTATAGTATAGTACAGAAACATCTAAAACACAACAGAAAATAGTTAACACTCAAAGGTATAACAATCCATTTCCTAAGAGAAATTTTTAAAGTAAATATTTAAAGTCAAAATAAATATTTAATCTTTAAATATAAATTCTAAACAACTCTAATCTGTCAAACAAAATTTTTTAAACTTTTAAACAGATTTAAATTAATCATTCCGCTTCATCTATTTATCTCGGAAACCCAACACTAGTATGGTCACATTAAAGTCCCAAGGCTGGTGTGAGTCAAATCGGCGCATCATTTTAATTCGAAAAAGAAATTACTCGGTGTGTTTGCTTAATTCATAAGGGTGAAGTAGCCATACTAGAACCCTACAAACAACGCAGCTGCATGCTAACGCATCAAAACAGTTTAAGCAAGCCTCAGGAGGATTAAAATCATCAAGAATGCGATAACCGCAGACAGATAGGTTTACTAAACTATGAACGAAAGCTGCCTCGATGAATTCTACTAAAATCCTAAGACTAGCTTGGCATTCGTCGTAACCCGCTACGTTTTGCTTTCTGACTTGATTAATAACTAGATTATGTGACCAATGATGGTAAACCTAGGAATCAAATCAAACATCAAAAGTCCCAAATAAACATTCATTCAAATATCACAGAAAACCCAAACTTTCACAGAAATTAATCCTAATTAATCACCAAAACCCGCTTTATCGTTGCATTCAAAACCCAGACATTCAATTTAAAGAGAGAGAATCAACATACATCAATTACTAAAGCTGTAAATCCAAATCCCTAAACAGAAACTAAAAATGACACAGCATAAATTAACAATCCCTAACCGGATCGGATCTACTTGGGTGGAGCAGGGCCAACGGGCGGGGCACCAAGAAGGCTTTGCTGCTGGAGCTCGAGCTCGTTGAGTTGCTGCTCACGGTCCATCTCGATAATCAAAGGAACGGCCAGGATTAAGAACGTGGTCCCGGCAATCCAGGCGGCCTTGCCTGTGCTTTTAAGGAGCTTTTTGGCGACAAAAACGGCGTCGGAGGCTGCTTGCTTTCCTTTAGATACGATTTGAGTGTTGTTGATTTTAGCCAGGATGTTTGGTTCCTGCTTTGAAGAGCCTCGCCGGTCCGGGAGTGAGAGTCCGCCTCTTCGTGACTGCGAAGCCATGGTCGATGACAGGTAAGCAGCACCAGTAGTACCAGCAGCGGCAGCAGGGTTTCGGGTTGATTAAGGGTTTTATGTGTTCCAGACTCAGCTTTCGCTACTGCCTTGTCCTGCCAAATTACCCTAATATCCTTGGAATCTGGAGGATTATCCAGAAAATGACAATAAGGCTAAAATCTAGACTAGTCAGCCCCTCTAAATTTATTGATTCTAAATTAGTCCCAAAAAAATAACTTACTGTTCACCTAAATAAGATGCGACATTAAAAATAATGTTTAGGCTATAGAATTTTTTTTATATACATAATGTTATTAAATTTGTTTGTTTCAGTGAATCAATTTTGAAATTTCTGGACTTATTATATATTCTTAGTTTTAAATTAAATAATATGAGAGTTATTTTAATATAATTCAGTTAATTTAATGGTTTTAAAGATAACTGGAATGATTAGTATAAACATTGTTTGATTTTAAAAAAATCTTCAACATGATATTTTTTAAAAAAATATTAAGACGATGACATATTAGACCGACCTAAGTTTCATGACTTAACTCATCAAACCTGAGACTGGAGTCATAGACTCCACTAGATTTAATAATTTTATTTTCTTAAACTATTTTTTTATTTAATTATATGATAACAAAAATAGATATATGCAAAACTAAATACCTACCAAATGTTAGAACATTTGTTTAAAATTGTAATAACTTTGTAAAACAAACTAAAAGAAATTATGAAGACCAATTCAAAATTAATAAAATATTGAAGGAGAAAATTAAAAAAATAATAAAAAAAATCAATGTTGAATGGTGAAATTATAAAAAAAAAAACATCAGAGAAAAAAGAAAGACGTCAGGTAATCGAGCTAAGGTGGTGCCTCAACAAACGTTCAATATTGTTTTTTTTTTAATATAATTTAGTGGACTAAAAGAAATCTAGTGGAGTCATGGACTCCACTAGATTTAATAATTTTATTTCCTTAAAACTATTTTTTATTTAATTATACGATAACAAAAATAAACACATGCAAAATTAAGTACCTGTCAAATGTTAGAATATTTGTTTAAGATTGTAATAACTTTGTAAAAAACCTAAAAGAAATTATGAAGACGAATTCAAAATCTATAAAATATTGAAAGAGAAAATTAAAAAAAAAACAATAAAAAATCAATGTTGAATGATGAAATTATATATATAAAAAATCATAGAAAAAGAAATACGTCAAGCAATCGAGCTAAGGTGGTGCCTCAACCATAAAAAAAAAAAAAAAGTTATCTTGGTCATCCTTTAGTTAGGTCATTTCTTACGTTGCCTCTATTTTTTCATAGTAAATTTATATCTCGGAGTTTATAAGTTTATAACACTTTAAATCCCCACTCATGAGCATTAAAAATTTAACAAAAAAGTGAGATTATTTACAAGATTATGATTATATTTTAATTAATAACTAAAAAACCCTTATATTAAATATTACAACTTTACCATCAAACTAATAATTACCACTTTACCACCAAACTAATATTACAACCTTGCCGTGTATTAAGAAAAAAGAAAAAACTTTCACAATCAAAATTCCAATGAAAAAATTCATTATCATCAAGCTTCTTCATTCTAATCATCATCATAAATATCATCAATGAAAATAACATTCATCCTTTCCTTAAACCCTTCTCTTTTACAGACATTCAAAAACATCACATCATTTTCATTATTGACATGACCAAAAAATTAATGTCTTCTTCCAACTACAGGAGTGTCGAAGTAATAAATAACCCGGCAAGATCAGGGTCGAACTATAGAGAGGTTAATTGTATAAATTATAAATAACAATACAACAACAATAATAGTAATAGTAATAATAATAATAATAATAATAATACTCAGTACATGGCGTTGTTATACCTGAGAATGATCTAAAAGATCAGGTCACAGGTTTCCAGCCTATATATTGAGTTTATAAAAAGATCAAAGAGATATGTTATATAATATAAACAAATTTCTAATGCAAATGAACAAGACAAGACCAACAATGTCAGGATCCTTGATCAAACACAGAGCATACTTAACGTACATAAAATATAGCAAGAATGTAAATAACAACAACAACAACAACAACAACAACAACAATAATAATAATAAAAAGAGAAGAGGAAGAAATTAATGAGAACTTTGAGATGAAAGATTATTGTAAGGATTAAACAATGATAAAAACAAATGTCAAGGTTAGAGGATCTACTAATGGTACTTCAAATAAGTATATTATAAACTCTTATTATTTAATTGAAAACCACACATAAAGGAGGTTCCAATCAGATTATAAATTGTTAACATGATTACATTAGTTACCTTATTCGAATAATGCTAATACTTGTAAATGTTGTCAGATATTCATGATTATAACTTAAACAAATCAAGTTCCTTTCATAACTCAGGTGTCGGTTATACCATACAGTATGGGCTATGAAAGTGCCAAGTATTTGTTGTACCAAGTGTAATACAATATAAATCTAGATTAACCATTTAACAAGCAAAGTATTAAAAGTAAACAAGATAACAAATATAAAACATGTTAGTATCAAGCATTAAAGTCCATGTTGAGTTTATAATATACTTATTCTTACACCATTAGTGTAACCTTTTCACCTTGACATGGTAGATTTAGCTAAACATAATGAAAGAAAGAAACATAAATGAACAAGATAAGAGCATAATTATACAAATAAAGGAAAGGAAATGAAAAGCATAAACAAGAGATTAATATAACATCAAATAAAACTTAAACATTACAAAAAACAGAGAGAGAGCAAGAGCATGATCTTGATCTGAACACCAAGATGCCTAAATGCATGGCAAATGCTTCCTTTTATAAGCCAAAATTTGAAACTATTGATTTGATAAATAATTGTTGAGTGGGTGGCCACATCTTGACTTGGATAAAATCCTTATCTTCTTGTCTGAATAAAACGTCATTGCTAACATCAGAACTGGGACCATATGTACTCATAAAAGTTCTAAGAAATTCTCTTAGCTTTCTAGGAAAAAAATATTGAGGTCATTTGGATTTCTAGAACTCAAGATATGGGGTGAACACTGAACAGTGTCTAGGCTGCAAAACAGATTTAAAATTCTTCGTTGTTGCTATAATTTGGAATTGAACACGGCCTTCTTAGATTTTGGTGTCTACATGAAAGTTGTAGGCCTATGTCTTACCAAACCTGTGTAAAAATGTGAGATCATTTGGACATGAACTCGATATATGATCTAATTACCGAATAGTGTTCTAGTTTGGACTGTACCAACATCTCTTTTCTAAGCTTCACCCTTCTTTATCTTCAAATTTTTAGTAGTTGAATTCATCAATCAATCCTTTGATTTATGTAATAGGCCTGCATTTAAGATTAACAATTACCATATATTAAGGCATTTTATAGTATCATACTTGTTATTATAAAACATGCTTTAGTTAAGGAGTTATTGATACTTCAAGTGCAAAATGATGATATAAAACCTTGATAAACATGTACTTTTAAGTAATCAATTATCATCCATCGCAACTAGGGAAAAGAATAAAATATAATTTATAATTATATTCTTTTTCAAAATTACATACTATTGTTCTTATGATTACATGAATTTAAACTTATAAAAAAAATAAAGTTCTCTAAACTGCTAAGATCTGCCAAGTGATGGCGACCCTGAAAATTAATTTCATATTAAAATAAATTAACCCTATTTCTTTTCATAACAGATATAAAAGATATAAAAGGACAACATAATAATTACTAAATTTAATTGAACTACTATATCTAATCATAATTAAGTTAACGAATAGCTTCATTAACTCCTTCATTAATAAGAAAATTTTTATGGCTCCACTTTAGTTGACAACCCAAATCCATGTACAAACACTCATAACCCAGAATAACACACCAATCCCATCACACGTGGCAAACTAACTCATTCTTGCAAGTCCTATCAAACCGAGCAAACTTGTCAACACAATGCAGTCCCATCAAACATGGCAAACTAGTCAATACATAGACAAGACAATTGTATAATTAGACAGTAAAAGAAATTTATCTAGCAATTTTCAATAGAATTTAAAAGAAGTGAGGTGTTGAGCACTTACCTGAAGTTTGAGGATGGTACGCAGAATCCTGTCTTGACGCTCCCTTGATTGCCTCTCTAGTAATAACAACCACCCATCAATTTCTCACATGATGTAATTGATTTCTCAAACATCTATTATTTTGTTAATTAATTACCTCAATTAGTTTTCCTTAATTTAAAGAAAATACATGTTTTCTTTAAATTTCATTAACCATCTCATTACCTCAAGTCAATAATCAATCTACCATGATTCCTACACACCATATTCTAAAATTAAAATTCACTATACAATTCTACTATTTCTTTATTCTTTGGCCGAATATACAATCCACATAAGTGGGAATTTTCATTGAGAATTTAGGTAACTAATGTACGCATTACTCATTAAATTACTCAACAACAATACCGCATTGGTATTCATCATCAATTGCCATCAATTTATCATTTCTCTAAAATTGTCATTTTTTGACTAAAAGGGTTGATATGGGTGAAAATATATTTTCTTTCAAACTTTTTTTTTAATCAATCCACTATCCCATCATTAATTGGTGATAATAATACATAAAGATCAAGATTTGAGAAATTGGTATGTTCGAATCTCCCTAGTTTGAAAGGGTGGATTTCTCCTCCTTTTTTTTTAGCTAGTGTGTGAATTTCTTTTTGAGGTACTTAACAACAATACCACACAAAAAATTAATATCATTTTTTAAACAACAATCTCTCCATCTTAAAACCCCTAAAAAATTGAACCCCTTTTAAAAAGGGAGACAAATGTTTCTTTCAATTTTCTTAAATTGAAATGTTACCAAATACTTTATTATTATTATTATTATTATTATTATTCATTTAAACACTAATCCATCATCAATTCACTCATCAAGAATTTCCCAATACTTAGTTCAACACTTACATCATACTAAAACATTTCAAAATGCCAAAACATGAAAAGCTACATAATCAATTGTTATGAACAAGCTTATCAATTTGAGTTTCAAAGAGAAATGGAGATTGAATATCAAAACTTCCCCTAACACACTTCTATTCCTCTCATCTTTCTCCTTGTTTTGTCATGACACCCCCTAGATTAGGGTCTCTTTGATTTTTTTTTCCCTTCAATTTCCTACCTTAATGCCATTCTATCGTGCTCTAATCCTTAAAATCACCTTTAAATGAGGAGCTTTGGTGGCTTTTTTCTGGGCATTTTATCTCACAATTTCTCTTCCCTCTCTTGCCCTATGCTTAGCCGACCATTTTAAAAGAAATAAGGACATTATTTAGGCTTTTAAGGTGTGGATATATGTCCCTTTTCACTTTAGTCCCTACACTTTCATTATTTATGTATTTAACCCCATATTTCTTTACTTCCATTTATTTAGTTTTAGTTGTCTAATTATTTGCATTCATTTCAATTTTACCCCTTTGTATTATTTTATTTGAACCCTTCTAATTTTAACTTTGTCATTTCCTGTTTTTTTAAAAACTTATTATATCTCTCACCATATAAAAGTTTTTACCCAATTTTTTTATCATGACTATTGCGATAATTAAATTTTGTTGAGTTTTACGACTACAACCAATATTTTGACTAGTAGAATGGCTGTAAGTGAATTTAGCTTGTGGTAATACAACATCTCAATCTCTAATATTCTTTTTCACCAAACTTCTCAAAGAACTTCCCAAACTTGATTGATGAATTTAGTTTTCCTATTAGTTTGTTGATGACAAGTAGTGCTAAATTGAAATAGTATCAAGTTTCCTTCAAAATGAATGCCAAAAAGGACTCATGAACTTGGAATCTCAATTTGAAGTTATTGTTTTTAGAATGTCATAAAGTCTAACAACCTTCTTAAAGTATAAATCAACAATATTAGTAGCATCAAATGTTTTGCTAAATAGAACAAAGTGTCATTTTAGAGAAACGATCAATCACCACCATAACTGAAAATTTGTTCCTTGAACTTTTAGGCATGCCTAGCATAAAATTCATGCTGACATCTTTCTAAGGAGCTTTAGTGACTGGAAGTGAGGTTTATAAACCCTAATTCTAACTATGTGATTTAGCAATATGACATGTCCTACAATGTTGTATGAACCTTGTAACGTCTATTTCCATCTTTGGCAAAAAGAAATTGTCCTGGACAACAACTAGTGTTTTGTCTCTCTTAAAGTGTCCATTAAGTCCACCGCTATAAACTTCAAAGATAATGGCTTCTCTCAAAGAACCTTGAGAAATATATAAACAATTTCATTTTAAAAGATAACCCTTCATCATAACAAAATGCTTGGAAACACCACTTTAGCATTTAGTCCATATTTTGTCGAAATCATCATCATACTTGTAAAGATCTTTTAACACTTCAAACATATGTCACTTCCATTTGCATATTAATCAATAACAAATGTCTTCAACTCAAAATATCAGCAATAACATTATGAACTCCAGATTTGTGCTTCATAGAAAAACTGAAAGTTTGTAGAAATTGAACCCAAATGGCATGTCTTCGACTAAGTTTTTGTTGGCTATTAAGAAATTTCAAAACCTCATGATAAAAAAAATAGCACAAATGGTTTTATAGGTAGATATTAACAGCAATGGTTCAAAGCGCAAACAATGGCATAAAACTCCTTGTCATAAATTGAATATTTCCTCTATGATTCATTGAGCTTCTCACTATAAAAAAGCAATACGTTTGATCTCTTGGCTAAGAACATAACCAATGACTACATTAAATGCATCACATTTAACTTCAAAAACTTTTTGGAAATCAGGTAGACAAAGAATAAGTGTATTGGTCACCTTTTATTTCATAACTCCAAAACTCTTCTCTAACTTGTTAGTCCATTTGAAACTCCCTTCTTTCAAGCATTCAATGATTGGAGCAATAATAGTGCTAAAAGTTTTTATGAAATGCCGATAAAA
This sequence comes from Populus alba, assembly GCF_005239225.2. Taxonomy (NCBI): domain Eukaryota; kingdom Viridiplantae; phylum Streptophyta; class Magnoliopsida; order Malpighiales; family Salicaceae; genus Populus; species Populus alba. Next base: position 22,299,054 of record NC_133297.1, on the reverse strand, counting down.
AAAATGTTAAGCCATGAAAACTCTAAATATCATGAAGAGTTTGAGGACACGACCAATTAAGAATTGCTTCATTCTTTTTAGGATCCATCTTCACGTCTTTGCTAGAAACAACAAAGCCCAAAAAACAAGGTTGTTGGTGAAGAATTCACACTTCTTCAAATTAGCATAGAACTTTTAACTCCTCAAAGTTTGAAATACTACTTACAAGTGATTAAGATGCTCCTCTTTATCCTTATTGTATGTAAGAATATCATCAAAGTAAACAATAATAAATCTACCAATAAAAGATTTAAACATATCATTCATCATCCACGTGAAAGTAATAGGTGAATTATAAAGATCAAATGCCATAACCATCCATTCAAAAAGTCCATCCCTCATTTTGAAGGTTATTTCCCATTTATCATCACCTCTCATTTGGATATGATGGTAGCCACTTCTAAGATCAATATTTGAAAAGGTGGTAGCACCATAAAGCTGATATAGTAAGTCTTCTAGCCAAGAAATAGGGAATCGATAGCCAATAATGATTTTATTCACTACTCAACTATCAATACATATTCTCCACAAGCCACCCTTCTTTGGAACAATAAGAAAGGGCATAACACATGGACTTTTACTTTCCTTTACCAAGCCCTTTGAAATCAACTCATCAACTTGTCTTTATAACTCTATATGTCTGATAGGACTCATTCGATATGATGCTTTGTTTGGAAATAGAGCACCCCGAATGAAATTAATGTAATGCTAAATATCTCTCATCGAAGGAAATCCAGGTGGTATATCTTTAAGAATCACATCAAACAACCCATCAAGCAAATGTTAAGCTTCATGGGGTAAATAATTTATTTTAGCATTTTCTTAAAAAAAAAAACAGCAATAATGTAAGCCACATCAACATCATTAACAAGTTTTTCCATTTCAAAACAAGTAACCGTGAGTGTTTCCACCCCTTTAGAAGGTTTGGAAATAAGTCCATGTTTAGAAGGACCTAATATAATCTCCACACCATCTTTTACAAAAGAATAAGTATTCTTAAAGCCATCTTGTTGAACTTTCCTATCATATTGTCATGGATGACCAAATAATAAAGGACATACATCCATAGATATTACATCACACCAAACCTAATTAGAATACTTTTTTCTAAGGGAAAATGACACAAGATATATATTTGGTACCTTTTATTCATGCTTCTTTTCTAGCCATCTTAGTTTATAGGGTTAAGGGTGTTTTTCCATCTTGAGCTATAACTTGTTCACCATATCAGTAGATACAATATTATCACAAGCACAAGTATCAATGATCCTGTCACAAACTTTCCCATTTGCACTACAACATATGTAAAAAAATATTGCAATGAACGCAATCTTCACTCTCATCATGAACAACACTCAAACTTCTCTAAATGATAAGTAACTCACCTTGATTAACATAAGTCACCTCATCTTCTTGATTTGATTCATTTAGTAAGTCATCTTCACTAGCTATCTCTTCCTCCATAATAACAACAATATCACACTTAAGCATGAGCAATTCAAACTTCATTGTATACTCTTCTACAACCAGTCTAGATTGCCTCATAAAAGTCTATTGTCGATAATGTTCAGAAAAGAATCTCTTATTAATCTCTCTTTTCATCTTCTTCCAAGACTTGATATTGTTTCTGCTTTTATGAGCCCTTTCCTTCTTGAGATTCTCCCACCTTAAGGAAGCATATTTTCTAGGCTTAAAAGCCATTAAATTTACTTCTTTTTCTTTTTTTTAATCATTAAGATACTTTTTTAAAATAAAAAATCCTCTCAACAATTCGAAGTCAATCAATGAAATCTTTAGGTTGCATTTTCCCTTCAAATTTAGGAATATCAACTCCCATGTCAAAATCTTGATAAGGTCTTATATTCATTCTTCTTTGATGTTGAGAAGAAGAATTGTCACTATCACTGTTATATGGTCTATGATGGAAAGGATTAACATCCTCTTTATTATTGGTAGAGGAACTAATTTCAATGTTATTCCTATCATCATCATCATTATCTCAATTCTCATATTGTTCAAGATGCTCTTGAAGTTGCTAGATTTTCCATCTCATTTCATCATTTTAAGAGCATGAATGTCCCTCTTAAATTCTTGCACGTAACACCCACAAACAACCATGGTTGTAAATCCAAAGCTTTGATACCAACTTGATTCCGTGAAGGTATGGAAATCAAAAAGTTGCAAGTCTCTCACACAAATGATAATTTTCACTCACCACTCTAAGGTACAAAACCAAAGAGATACAAAAATAAATAACAAACTCACCCTAAATATATAAATAAAATTACTAGTGTAGAGATACAAAGTTAAGGAATAAGTCCACCACTCAAAAAGGAGATACATAACTTCATATTGTTCCAAAAGGCCAAGTCAAAAGACTCTTAATTCATATTTTGCCAAAAGATCTCAATACATTGTTTGATTCAACTTTATATACTTCAATCAACCCTCCATGTCTAGAAAAACACCAAGATAACATAATTAAGACCCAAATAAATTACTTTGACATAAAACTAGATAAATAATAATTATCACATGTTTGTGACTCATTAGAAACACAAACAGACACTTAGAAAGCTTTAAAATTAAAACAAACATATATATTTTTTATTTTTATATAGAAAACTACATTGTATGCATAGTTGGACAGTTTTGAAAGATCACGTTTTGAACTTAAAAGCCACATTGTATGCATAGTTGGACAATTTTGAAAGATCACGTTTTGAACTTAAAAGCCATATAGGATAAGATTATTTTCTCAAGCAATAAAGAGATGAAAAATTAGGCTTAAAGTTGGCTCTTGGGTGACTGTAAACAACATAAAGAATTTCACTCTTGTCTTATATATATATATATATAAAGCTAAATCATGTGAAAAAAGTCGTGTTGATCAAGACTCATTGCACAATGGATTGTAGCAATGTAATGACAAAGTTGTCCTTTCCATAGAGAGGTGCAAAGACTATAGGGGGAGGGTGGGGTTGTTTCTTCATTGGGATGCATTTGGCATTAAAGAAATGGTTTGGGAGAAAATGGTCATTGTAAATTTTGGTAGGGCAAGGTGGGGCTGCAGACACAGACACCTAACGCTAGGCTGGCATGCCTTGCCATAGAGGGGTGCAAACATTGTAGGGGGATGGTGGGGTTGTCTTTTCATTGGGATACATTTGGCATTAAAGAAATGGTTTTGGAGAAGACGGTCTGTGTAAATTTTGGTGGGGCAAGGTAGGGCTACATGCCCCAAACTGTAGACACTTGGCACTAGGTTTCCATGCCCTACAACAAAGAGTTCCAAAGGTTGCAGGGGGTGGGGTCGTGCCCTAGGCTGCAGACACTTGGTGCTAAGCTGTTATGCCTTGGTTTCTAAGGCCAGACATGCGCGCTTGGCTGCAGACCTAGGCGAGTAGGTATGCAGAACAGCATGCCTAGGGTCTAAAGGCTTGCTTGGTCATTGCAGCAAGACCCAATAATGTTGGGTCTTGCATACACCGGGACCTAAAAACATTCGGTCTTACTAGACTTATTAGAGTTGGGTCCTTCCCCCAGCAAGACCCAAGACTTTAATATTTTTTTCTATTTCATACGATAAAAAGTATATAAATAGATGAATTGTTTTTTATATTGTACAAAAATTAGGTGGTGATATTTTATTTTTTTCATTTGAAGTTGGGTTGAATTTTCTTATTAAAGCATGTTTGTTTTTGTCTTTCAAAAATGCTTTTAAAATAATAATAAAAATTTTTTTTTTCTCTTTACTTCAAATTAAGATTTTTATTTTTTTTCCTCTTGATTGTTTTTTTTCAAAATAAAAGCATTACGAAAAATTATGATTCTAATATTGTCAAATTAAAGTTGATGGAGTTCTAAATAAATTTTTTATTTACATAATTTACTTTATATATCCATATTATATAAGAGAAATTTTTAACAATAAAATCCGTTAAAAAAAATCATAAGTACTATAATATAATATTATTTGGACCAACGTTGCTAGGTCATTTTGCCAAACATGACCCAAATGATGCCGGGTCCTCTTGTTAGCAAGACCCAACATTGCTGGGTTCTTTTGCTAAGCATGACCCAATGATGTTGGGCCCAGATGGGCACCTAACTGCTAGGTCATTCTACCAAGCATGACCCAATGATGATGGGTCCTTGACATCAGCGTTGGGCTTAGATGGATACTCAACTGTTGGATCCTTCTGACAAGACCCAAGTTTTTTGGGCCCGACATTGCCGCTAGATCCAATAATAATGGGTTTAGGTGCCAATACGCCCTAGCAGCGGTGGGCCTAACTGAAGAAAAACCCACTGAAGATAGGCCTTGCCTCCACCAGGACTTAGCAGTAGTGAGTCCAAAGCAACGAGCAAGACCCAATAGCGGTGGGCATAAATGTGTGCCCAGTTGCTGGGTCGTTCTGCCAAGTATGATCTAATGATGTCGGGTTCTTCTGTCAAGCATCCCTAATGATGTTGGGCCTATTACAAGTAATGTTGGGCCCAAATTGATACCCAGTTGTTGGGTCCTTTTGACAAGCATGACCCAATGATCTTGGGTCCAGATGGATACTCGGCTATTGGGTCATTTTGCCAAGACTCGAGTTTATTGGATGTGGCATTGCCGCCAGACCCAATGATAATGGGTCTGGATGCCCAACATGTCCCAACAACTTTGGGCCCAAATGAAACAGGATCCATTGAAGTTGGGCCCTGCCTCCACTAGGACCCAAAAACTGTGGGCCTAGAGTAGTGAACAGGAAGCAGCAGTGGGCCTAGAGTAGTGAGTAGGACCCAACAACGATGAGCCCAGAGCTGCGAGCAGGACCCACTAAAGTTGGGCCATGTTGCCATCAGGACCCACTTGCCTGGTTAACCTTGAACTCGAGCGACCCGGTAAAAACCTAGTAGAGTCCTTTTTTTTCAATTTTTTTTCTCCTACCTAGAGACCCATTCTTTTTTTATATATTTTTCAGTTGATTATTAACTTATTTCAAAGTTCACTATATAAATACTAGAAGAATATTTTATTTTTTCAATATGGGATTTGAAGCCCTTGTATATATGCTCTATGCTCACAAGAAAAATGTTATGTTTTTTCAATGTAGGATAAAAAAACCTTTTGATGTAATCTTTTAAACTTAATTGTTTACAACATGTATAATCTATATTCACATTGATTATTTCTTAATTTTTTCATATAGTATATTAAAACCTTAAATATATTTTTTCTAATTTTTCTTGGTTTGATCTAAGTCAACCCGTGTAACCCAGGACCCAACCCTTTGGCCGGGTCAACCCTAAGTCTGGTTTGATAACCATGGTTGTCATGAAAATATATTTTTTGATTTGTTATATTTTTTGAACTATCAAAATACGTTGAAAAAATAAAAATAAATAATTTTTTTTATAAAAAATAAAAATATTGCTAGTTTGTGTGTTATGCCTTGATAATGTTCTCCCGCAGCAACGGAAACATAATTCAAAGAGAAAGTTCAATCACATGTTTCACTGCCAATGTGTCAGCTGCAGAATCTCTTCTTGGTTTAGAAGTAAAGAAAGCAGAAAAATGGAACTTTAATTTTCATTTCCTCTGGTACCCTTTGCTTCTATTTCACTTTTCACAAGCTCATCCAAGCATTAATGCTGTCTAGCCATGGTCCTCGTGAACAACTTCTTGCTTTTAAATCAAATCAAACCCCACCCTTGAGGCACCTTCAGAAAAAAACATCACATTTGAATTCGAATTTCAAAAAAAAAAAAAAAAACAAAGGCCAAACAGTGAGTGTGATGTCTCCCAAGCTGGCGTTTTCTTTTCTTTTATGTTTTTTTCTTTTCTTTACTTTTCTCACGAACTCCAATTCTGACGTATTTTAAAACGCAGCCTCAAAGTGACCATTTAAAAGCCTTTTCTTTTATTTCCATTACCGTTGATGAAAACTGAAACTGGGCAGTCTAATATTGTTCATCCATTTACACAAAAGAAGTAGGCTTTTAATTGTCCTGGAATTATGTTCTCTTCATCGTAACTTTGTGAAAAATTCTGCTTTGCCTAACGTGGAATGTTTTGTTTTTGGATTTCCAAGTGTATCCAAAGATCAAGGTGAGGAAACAGGAAGAAGATGAGGAATCCTCCCCCCCAAATGGTCATGTATCTACGCCTTCTTTAAGGGTTAAAAGTGAATCTCCATCTGTGGAAGGTTATGGTCCCCACGCTTCAGGTATTAGCTACTCGCTAGATAGTATAACTAAATGAAATATTATTGGTAGGTTGCAGCCTTGGAGAGTTAATTTAATTCAAAACTACCTGAACTTCTTGCAGAAGAAGAAAATCAAAGTGATTCTTCACCTTCAATGGCAAGATTTGCAAAGCCTTATTTCGTCAGAAACTTGAAAGCACAGCCATTTTCTGCATCCAAAGGTTCACTCTCCCTTGCATTATTTAAGACATGGTGCTGTTCTGCCGGTGTTTGATGCAGAAACATTGTTGCCATGAGTACTGACAGAATACTACTTGCAGGCAAATTGAAGGACAACAGACGTATTGGAGAGAACAGAAAACTTAGTCTCGGAGCCAAATCAGCATTGCGTCCTCGAGCAGTCTTGTCTAGTCCTGGTATCTTGTTTACATCATTCCTCTAAATTGAAATATTTCTCGCTATTGAAGGTGTACCTAGTTTTTCAACTGCGGATTGCTAGTTTTTACATGGATTTGCTTGCAGACAATGACGGGATAATTGGGAAGAGAAACAAATGGAAGAATGAAAGAACCTTGACTTTGAAAAGTTGTAATTCTGAGCCGACGAAGCCTGCTGAAACCAAGGTTATTGCAAATCAGGGTAAATCAGAGAGTCCTCTGAACATAAGAAAGTGCTTCAAGGTGGGTCCATGTGCATCCAGTAACACAGGTGCTCTTAAGAAAAAGGGACTCTCAAAGATCAGCAGTCCGGTCTAGAACACGAAATCAAGCTTCATTGAGATTTAAATACTTTGTCATTACTGCTGCGTTGCTTGTTTATACTTTTATCAAGTCACTTGGCTTCGGAAAGCTTTATTTTTTTCTGGGTGCCAAATGATATGTTAACTTACTTTATCAGCGACGGTTCTCTATTCAATTGATTTATGTTGAGATTTATTCGTAGTTAATATGCATCTCAAGGAGCATTAAATCATGATTCACGAGAGATGATATCCCAAAAAATCCAAGTAATCTAGAAATAGAATTTTAGGATTGGATACTTAGTTAATCAATTGGTTCTAGTAATTTCATCCATTTTTCCTATCCAAGATAGTTGATGGCTTATACTTGGTACTTAGTGTGTCAAGATGACTTGTGGCTAGTACTTACAAAAAATCTTTTTTAGTGGAGGTGGGGACTCTCCAATACTTAAATAAGTATCTTTTTAGAGAGATAAAATACAATAATATTCTAGAAAGAGATGTTATAAAAATACATGTGCGGTAGAGAATAAAGATTGTGAACATTTATTCTGAAGATCTCATGGTGTATTTATAGCATATAAGTTATGTCCTTTATGGAGAAAAAAAAGGTTAAAGTGTAACTTCATTTTTGTGATATTTTGAGTTGTATTATGAGTTTATATTCCACTCATTTTATCCAGCTAAAGGATTGAGAAATGACTGCCCATGAAAGACTTTAATACACCTAATGGTCTTGGTGGAGTATAAAGTTGTATAACTAAGCCTATTTGTTGAAAAATAATTCATCTATGATTTTATATATAAATTTATAGAATTGATGGTGTTAAACCCAATCATCTCTTGAATCTAGCAAGCACTAAACCCAATGTGTTTAGGCTAGGCACACTGCCAAGCCCATCACAACTTGGTCTGGCCAATTTCAGGCCCAACGTGGGGGCTTGGCGCACTGCCAAGCCCAATCATGGCTGGGTCTGGTGAGTGCCAGACCTAGTGCCATATCAAACCCATTTATGGCTGGATCCGACCAGTGTCAAACCCAATGCTCGGGGCTTGGTGCACTACTAAGCCCATCTATGGCTAGGTCTAACCAGCGTCGAACCCAATGCCTGAGGCTAAGCCCCTAACAGCTAGGGTTTGGCGTGCTGTCAAGTCTATCTATGTTCCTGGGATTGGCGCGCTACCAAGCCCAGTTGCAGCTGGGTCTAACTAGTACCAGACCCTATGTGCTTTCACTGAGGCATGTTTGTCTTCCGAATAACTTATACCCATAAGTTTTTCTTGATTCAACATTTTTTTTGGTAAAGATATATTAATGAAATCTTAGTTCATCATTAGACATTTAGTCTTTGAGATAAAATATTATGCAAAGACTTTAATTAACTCTCAGTTTGGGTAGAGAGATGAGTTTTGCTCTTATAAAAAGGGAGTGTAAGTCAGAAAAAAATGAAAAATATGCTTTTAGACTAAAAGATATTCTTTTAGATGTAAAATGCCAAGAAGATGCACTTAAAAAAAATTCTAAGAGATTTGGATACCATGCCCATCATTTATACAAATTCCTAAGTGGTCGTGTGGAACCTGAAAAGGGTGAACCTATACTTAGAAGTTTCTAAGTGATTATAGGTTGTCTAGAGAGTGGGAGCCTGTAGCTTTTCTAGCATTGTCATAGAGCCTAGGAGCCCTTTACTAAAGAGTGGTCATCATAATCATTAATTTTAAATTTTTTTTTTATTTTTTACAGGGCATGAGAACTCTCTTACCGAAGAGTGGTGATTAGATGATATTGCTATCTATACTAGGGAGATCAAGTTTATCCCTTAGAGAGTGGTGTATATAGCATTAAGGATATCACATTCATCCCTTAAAGAGTGATGCATATAGCATTAAGGATATCACATTCATCCCTTGGAGATTGGTGCATATAGTACCAAGAAGATTATGTCTATCATGTAAACCTCCAGTCAAAATAGATAAATCTGGGTTAAATAGGGTAGCTATTAATTGAAAAATAATAAATTAGGGAGAAAATCTTATGAGTTGGGGTGAACATTTCCAAAAGATTAATTTAAAATTCAGAGAAGCTAAAGTAATAAAATAGTATGTGAAATATTAGTTAATGATAAATCATGAAAACTCCCTGACCAGGTAAAAGTAATAATTTGAAGGATAAAATTTTGTAAATTAGGTGATATTATGTGTAAAATAGAAGGAAATGTCAAATAAATCAATGTGTGACCCTTTGCATGAGAAACACTGAATTTCAATATAATCCTTATGCACAATCACGTTATTGGGACTGAAAGTAGTAAGAAATTCAGAGAAATATTTTATGATAATTATAAATAGGAATCTCAAAAGAATTATTGTCAACCTATTAAGAGTTTGGAGTTAGTGTCTTCATAAAAGCTATAGGTATGCATGATATCTTTTAATTGGAACTAGTCTCGATCTATTTGAAGTTTTATAACTCCATATATGATAAAAACACTGAGGAATGGTCCAGACCAACATAGTATTGGACCATAGCTGACATAAAAGGAATTAATCTTTGATGTGCACACACTGGATTTATTTGGAGGAAAATGCTAAACCCTTTAGAGAAATGCAACGAAGGTTTAATCCTAATATGAAAAAAGTAGTGAAAAATGAAGTCATTAAGCTTCTAGATAATGAAATAATTTATCCTATTTTTGATAGCAAATAGGTAAGTCCTACCCAAGTTGTACCCAAGAAGTCTGGAGTTACTGTGATAACAAATGAGAAAAATGAGTTAATTCCAACTAGAACTATTATTGGTTGGCGCATGTGCATTGACTATAGAAAACTTAATTCAATGATTAGAAATGATCATTTTCCTTTACCTTTCATGGATCAAATCCTAAAAAGAGTTGCAAGTCATGAATTTTATTGTTTCCTAGATGGCTATTCAGGTTATAATTAAATTTAAATTGTATTGAAAGATCAAGAGAAGACTACTTTCACATGTCCATTTGGTACTTTTGCATATCAAATGATGCCTTTTGGATTATGTAATGCACCAACCACGTTTCAAAGATGCATGCTTAGCATATTCAGTGATATGGTTGAACGTTTTCTTGAAATTTTTATGGATGATTTTTCTGTTTTTAGCAATTCATTTGATGATTGTTTAACTAACTTAGAAAAGGGTTTAAGCAGGTGTGAAGAGAAGAATCTTGTACTGAATTGGGAAAAATATCACTTTATGGTAACAAACAACATTGTACTTGGTCACATTGTTTCATCGAAAGGAATTGAGGTTGACAAATCTAAAATCGAGTTAATTGCTAACTTGCTAACACCAAAATCTATTAAAGATGTTATATCATTCTTAGGACATGCTGGTTTTTACAGAATGCTCATCAAAGATTTTAGTGTAATATCTAAACCATTGTGTAACGTTCTAACAAAAGAAAATGTTTTTGAATGGACTGAACAATGTAAAAAAGCCTTTATTAAACTTAAAAGCTTGCTTACTTCTGCTCCTATCATTCAACCTCCTTATTGGTCACTACCTTTTGAAATAATATGTGATGCTAGTGATTATGTTGTTGGTGCTGTCTTGGGATAAAGAAAAGATAAGAAACCTTATGTGATTTACTATGCAAGTAAAACTTTAAATAGTGCTCAAATGAATTACACTACCACTGAAAAAAAATTACTTGCAGTAGTATTTGCTTGTGACAAGTTCAGATCTTATCTTGTTGGCTCACCTGTTGTCATTTTTTGTGATCATGGAGCATTGAAATATCTTCTCTCTAAGAAAGATTCTAAGGCTAAATTGGTGCGGTGGATTTTGTTACTTTAAGAATTTGATATCACAATCAAAGACAAGAAAGGCACCGAAAATGTTGTTGCAGATCATTTATCAAGATTGACAACCAATTCAAGATCTAATATCACACTAATCAATGACTACTTTCCTGATGAATCTTTATTTTCTGTCTCTACAATGCCCTGGTTTGCTAATATTGTTAATTTTCTTGTTTCAAGATAATTGTCAGCTCATTGGAGTACCCAAGACAAAAGAAAGTTCTTGAATGTAGTGAAGAACTTTTATTGGGATGACCTTATTTATTTAAATATTGTCCTGATCAAATGTTTTGAAGATGCATTCCTAACAATGAGGTAAGTAGTGTAATTAAATTTTATCATTGTGAAGCATGTGGGGGTCGTTTCTCATCAAGAAAGACAACTGAATAAGAAAAGTAGTCATTGATTAGTGTGATATCAGATCTTGAATCGTAGTCATTTCTCATCAATCTTACAAAGTGGATTTTACTGGCCCACCATATTCAAGGATTCACATACATTCTGCAAGACTTGTAAAAATTGTCAAAAGTTGGGATCTATTTCAAAACGTCACATGTTGCCTTTAAATCCTATTCTTGTTATTAAGATCTTTGACTGTTGGGGTATAGATTTTATGGGTCCATTTCCTCCATCATTTGGTTTCTTTTTTTGATCAAATGTAAGAATATATTAAGATCAAAAGTAACCATGCCACGAAAGTAGCAAACACAAATTATATACAGATAGGATGGTAGTAGATACCCTAAACCAAAAAACAGGAACAAGCTCCTTAGGTAATTAATCAACCCCAAAGTCAACAATAGCCTCACAAAGTACTATCAAGAGAACCAATATTGCTCACTTCCAACCAAGAGCACGACAACACGACAATAATCATCAAGTAGAGAAACATGTGGAAACCATGCAGGTCATGAAGAGACCAAACTATATAGCTAGAAACCAAACCAAGCCATGCGGACCCACAAGCCATCTTCCACCAAGCTTAGAATAACTTCAACCTAACATAGCCAAAACAGCTGAGAGCAGAAGACAACAACTCATGCACACACATTCAACCAGTTCAGCAAAGCGACAACGTAGACACCATACAGCCCCTGCAAATGGTTGCTCCTCCATACAAGGATGTTGTCTCTGCTATGCAGGGGTAGAAGTAAGCCAGCTACCAGCCATGCAAACAGGATAAAGGATCTACAGGCACCCATGTGATTAGTACTTAAAAGTGCATGTTTATCAAGGTTTTATATCATCATTTTGCACTTGAAGTATCAATAACTCCTTAACTAAAACATGTTTTATAATAACAAGTTTGATATTATAAGATACCTTAATTTATGGTAAATGCTCATTTTAAATGCAGGACTATCACATAAATAAAAGGATTGATTGATGAGTTTAAGCATTGAAAGTTAAAGGACAAAGAGATGGCCAAACTTAGAAAAGAGATGTCGGTGCAGTCCAAACCGGAACATTGCTCGGTAATTGGATCATATCTGGAGCTCTAGATTTCGGATTTAGGTCCACTTTATATGGATGGAAAGGTAAGACAAAAGCCTACAACTTTCATGAGGAGCCCAAGATTTGAAAAGGTCGTTTTGAAGTCCAAATTGAAGGAACAACGAAGAAGTCCGAAGCTGTCCTGCAGCCCAAACACTATTTAGTGTTCAGCCCATATCTTGAGTTCTAGAAGTCCAAATGACCTCATCTTTTTTTTGTTGGAAAGCTGAGACAATTTCCTAGAACATTCTTGAGGATTCTGGGCAAATTATGATGTTAGCAATGACGTCTTGATCAGACAAGAAGATAAGGATTGTTATCTAGTCAAGATGTGGCCACCCACTCATCAATTAGTCAACAAATCAATAGTTCCAAATTTTGGCCTATAAAAGGAGGCACTTACCATGTATTGAGGCATCTTGGTGTTCAGATCAAGATCATGCTCTTGCTTTCTCTCTTTGTATTGCTTATGTCTTGCTTTCATTAATATCAAGTTTATGCACTTCATTTCCTTTCTTTTACTTAGTTAACTTCTTTCTCATTTATGTTCTTATCTTGTTTATTTATGTTTCTTTCTTTCATTATGTTTAGCTAAGTTAATTATGTCAAGGTGAAAAGGGCACACTAATGGTGTAAGAATAAGTATAATATAGACTTAATATGGACCTTAACGTTGGATACTAACATGTTTTATATTTGTTATCTTGTTCACTTTTAATACTTTGCTTGTTAAATGGTTAATCTAGATTTATGTTGTATAACACTTGGTACAACAAATACTTGGTACTTTCATAGCCCATACTGTATGGTATAACCGACACCTGAGCTATGAAAGGGACTTGATTTGTTGTTAACATAAGTTATAATCATGAATGCCTGCCAACATTTACAAGTATTAGCTTTATTCGAATAAGATAACTAATGTAATCATGTTAACAATTTATAATCTGATTGGAACCTCCTTTATGTGTGGTTTCCAATTGAGTAATAAGAGTTTATATTATACTTGTTTGAAGTACCATTAGTGGATCCTCTAACCTTGACATTCGTTTTTATCATTGTTTAATCCTTACATTAATCTTCCAACTCAAAGTTCTCATTAATTTCTTCATCTTCTTCTATTGCTACTACTACTACTATTATTATTTTTATTATTGTTGTTGTTATTTACATTCTGTAATATATCCCTTTGATCTTTTCATAAACTCAGTATATAGGCTGGAAACCTGTGACCCGATCTTTGGATCATTCTCAGGTGTAACAACGCCACGTACTGAGTATTATAATAATAATTATTGTTATTGTTGTTATTGTTGTTGTTGTATTGTTATTTATAATTTATACAATTACCTCTCTGTGGTTCGACCCCGATCTTACCGGGTTATTTATTACTTCGACACTCCTGCACTTGGGAAAAGACATCAAGCTTTTGGTCGTGTCAAGTTTTTGGCACCGTTGCCGGGGAGGTAAATTCTCGTATAAATTATAATATTTATTTCATTTTCTCTTTTCACTTTTCATTTTATTTAACTTTTGTTTCTTTTGTTTCCTTTTCTTCTCTTCTCCTTTCTTCCTTTTATTCTCTTCTTACACGTGCATGAGAGTTTGGTCACGTACATTAAGTGGTCGACTTTGTAGGGTATCCTCATCATTTTCAGAAAATATGGCTGAAGAAGATAATCAATCGCTTCATAATGAGAATAATGAGAATAACCGTATGAGAACACTTAGAGATCACATGAATCCTACAAGAACAAGTGCACCCTCATGCATAGTTTTCCCTCCTGATGCATCTCATTTTAATTTTAAGCCAGGCATTATTCAACTTTTACCATCTTTTCATGGCTTAGACTTAGAAAATCCATACTTGCATTTAAGGGAATTTGAGGAGGTCTGTAATACCTATAATGACTCAAATTGTAGCATGAACACCATTCGATTAAAGCTTTTTCCTTTTTCATTAAAAGATAAAGCTAAAACATGGCTACAAAATTTAAGACCAGGATCTATTCGTGCTTGGGATGAAATGCAACAACAATTTTTAAAGAAGTTTTTTTCCATCTCACAGAACAAACTCTTTCAAAAGACAAATCATCACTTTCACTCAAAAACCAGGAGAAACATTTTACCAATGTTGGGATAGGTATCGAGATTTGCTTAATACTTGCCCTCATCATGGTTTTGAAACATGGAGATTGGTTTCACATTTTTATGAAGGTTTAACACCTAGAGATAGGCAAATGGTTGAATTGATGTGCAATGGAACTTTCGAAGATAAAGACCCTAATGAAGCAATGGAGTACCTAGACTTGCTAGCCGAAAATGCTCAAAATTGGGACACCACAGGTACTTATGAGGCACCAAGTAAAACAACCTCATACATCTAGTGGAGGTATGCACAACCTTAGGGAAGATCATGACCTCCAAGCCAAGTTTGCATCTTTAGCTAGAAAAGTCGAAGCACTTGAATTGAAAAAAAGTGGTCAATTAAAATCTGTTCAAGATATTGTGTGTCAAATCTGTGAAACCAATGAACATTCAACAAATGATTGTCCAACTTTGCCTTCTTTTAAGGAATGCCTCCATGAACAAGCCCATGCTTTAAACAGTTTCCAAAGACCCAACCATAACCCATACTCCCAAACGTACAACCCTGGTTGGAGAAATCACCCAAATTTCAGTTGGAAGAGTGACAACAATAATACACAAACTTCACAGCCACCGTTTCAAGCACACCATAATTTCCAAAATTCTCATGGATATGCACCTCCTTATGCTCCACTCCCTAGAAGAAATTTTGAGGAAACATTGCATGCATTCATTGAAAAGCAGGAGACAATCAATACTCAACTTGCTCAAAGCATGACCGATTTTAAAGATGCTCTTGCAAAATTAACAACTGCTCTCAGTTTCCAAGAGAAAGGTAAGTTTCCTTCTCAACCACAGCAAAATCCAAAGGGGCAATACAATGCAAATGCAAGTGGTTCTGGAAGCCAACACATGGATCAAGTCAAATCAGTCATCACTCTTCGTAGTGGTAAGGTTATTGAAAAACCCATTCTTGAACCTTGTGAGAAAGATGATGAGTCTATCTCTGAGGGTAAGGAAGGGGTTGAACCTGAACATTGCAAAGAAAAGGCTGATTCCCCGCCAGCACTTCCATTTCCTCATGCCATGATCAAACAAAGGAAAGTTAGTCACAACTCTGAAATCTTTGAAATTTTCAAACAGGTAAGGATCAATATACCTTTGTTGGATGCTATTAAACAGGTTCCTTCCTATGCTAAATTTTTGAAAGATCTGTGCACTGTGAAGAGAAAATTGAATGTGAAAAAGAAAGCATTTTTAGCCGAACAAGTAAGTGCCATTCTTCAGAACAATAATGCTTTGAAATATAAAGACCCTGGTTGTCCTACAATTTCTTGCTTTATTGGAGAACATAAAATTGAAAGAGCCTTACTTGATCTTGGAGCTAGTGTGAATTTACTTCCATATTCAGTTTTTCAAAGTCTCAATCTAGGTGAGTTAAAACCAACTTCTGTAACTCTTTTACTCGCCGATAGATCTGTAAAAGTGCCTAGAGGAATAATTGAAGATGTGTTAGTACAAGTCGATAAATTCATTTATCCTGTGGATTTTATTGTCTTGGACACGCAACCTGTTGAAGCATGTAATTCATTTCCTATTATTTTAGGACGTCCGTTTCTTGCAACTTCTAATGCATTGATTAATTGTAGGAATGGACTCATGAAGTTATCTTTTGGAAACATGACATTAGAGATGAATATTTTCAACGTTTGCAAGCAGCCTGGAGATGATAATGATTTACAAGAAGTAAATCATATTGAAGAATTAGTTCATGATCAACTTGAATCTACTTTGAGTAAAATTGAGTTGGATGAATATGAAGATTTGCAAATGATTTATTCTCAGGAAGAAATCACGGATGAAAAAGGCACCGAAAATATTGATGCCGATCTTTTGTCAAGAGTGACAACAGATTTGATATCTGACATCACACCAATCGATGATTACTTTCCTGAAGAATCCTTACTTTCTCTCAGTTCAATGCCTTGGTTTGCTAAAAATATCAATTTTCTTGCAACAGGAGATTTGCCAGCTCACTGGAGTACCGAAGACAAAGGAAAGTTTTTGAACGAAGTGAAGAACTTTTACTTAGATGACCCTTACTTATTCAAAAATTGTCCTGATCAAATATTTCAAAAATGCATTCCCGACAATGAGGTAAGTAATGTCATTAAACTTTGTCATTCTGAAGCATGTGGGAGTCAATTCTCATCAAGAGAGACGACTGCAAAAATCTTACAAAATGGATTTTATTGGCCCACCATGTTCAAGGACACACATGCATTCTGCAAAACTTGTGAAAATTGTCAAAAAGTTGATACTGGTCAAAAAGTTTTGCTTTATAATTCTCAACTCCATTTATTTCCTGAAAAACTAAGATCAAGATGGAGCGGTCCATTTATTTTGAAACATGTGTATCCTTATGGGGCCCTTGATATTGAGAATCCAAAGAATGACAATGTTTTGAAGGTAAATGAACATCGTTTAAAAGCTTACTTTGATGAGTTTCCTAGTGAAAGTGAATCCATTGGTTTGAAAAATCTTATTGATAAAGGTTGATTATTTTGTTTTTCTCACATTTTTTTTGTTGCTTTTTAGTGTGACTTTTGTTTTGCTAGTCTCTCACCCCGGTCAAATGGTGGATAACGGTACTCCGTGACTCTTAAGTCGGTTCTTTCAGTTTCCCAAATAACTGATATTTGTATATATTTGTACAATTCTCTGCTCTTTCTCCCTTCTTTGAATATTTTCCCCAATTCTAATTTTAAAATGGACACCACTCTTGAAAAGTTGAAAAGGTATTTTCCTGCTCTGCCTCAGAATGCGATTACAAAAATTTACCGTGCTAGGTGTGCAAGATTGAGGTTGTTAATGAATCATGGAATTCCTGAAGATATTCGCTGGCTAATTGAAGCAAAGGTCCGATTATCAGGTGAGTCCTCCAATTCTTTCATTTCACACATGCCTGGAACAGGTAAAAGCACTTTTGCAAAGAAACGTCGTGCAAAACGACTGAAAGTCTGTCATCGATGTGCCAGATGGACTTGTAATGCGACATGTCGTTCTTTAGGAATGGTATCTGTAAACCGTGAAGATAAAATACAATTCATTAAGGATGGCCTGAGTAAGGGGTCTTTAGATAATCTTTTATTGACCCTTGAGACGCATCCTAGTGGAGATGTGCATCGTGTAATTCATGATTTATGGCCACAATTCCATAAAGAACATGATCGACTTAGTCTTGGGAATCTGACTAAAAAAAGACCCTGTTTGCCAGTTTTTAAGAAAACTGGATGGGAAGCCTATCCCCGACCCATAGAGGGCGTTTAAGCCGTTCTTGGACGTAAAACCAAGGGAAGATGTGAGCCACAATCACAACTACCTGTACATACACATGCTTTTTCAAAATAAATAATTAATAAAGAGAGAGAGAGAGAGAGAGTTTGTGAGACTACAGCTGGCCTACATATAGGTGGTATGATTGCATTTTCAATTTTCATCTATAAATTCTTCTCTTCCTTCCCTTCATTTCTACTCATCCCATACATTCATCAAATATAGAAGTGTGTAGAAATGGCAGGTTCCTCAAGTCATCACATAAAAAATATTTGTGTTTTCGGTGGATCCAGTCCTGGGAAAGAAAAAGAGTTTTTAGAATCAGCAAATCATCTTGGTCGGGTACTAGCTGAGAGAAAGATTCATTTAGTGTATGGGGGAGGTAGCCTTGGGTTAATGGGAGGTGTGTCAATGGCTGCATTTTTGGGAGGCAGTCAAGTTTTGGGGGTTGTCCCCAAAGCTTTAGCAAATGGGGACATCATTGGAAAAACAATTGGAGAAGAACTACAGGTCCCAACAATGTCTGACCGACTGAATACCATGTTTAACCATGCTGATGCCTTCATTGCCTTACCAGGTGGTCTGGGCACATTGGAAGAGATCTTTCATATTTCATCTTGGGCCCAACTGCACATTCACCATAAACCTATAGGTTTGTTAAACGTTAATGGTTTTTATGATAAGTTGCTGTCTTTCCTTGATCAAGCTGTGGAACAGGAATTTCTAACATCTTCGGCACGACAAATCATAATCTCTGCTGCTACTGCTGAACAATTGATTGACCAACTACAATCTTTCATCCCTGTCATTGATCCCTGCATGAGTCGTCTAGATTGGTCAACTAAGGAAAGCCGTAAAAAGCTTAGATTAGATTTGAGCCTTCATCTGTGAAACCTTGTGTCTTTTGGTTTTATTAATAGCATATTATTTTGTTTTGTTACTTCTTATGTTTGTTTAAGTGTATTTCAAGTTTGTCATTGTTCGCTGTTTCAGGTGATGTCTTCTATACTCTATCTTTCTACCTTCGAACATTGAGGACAATGTCTCGTTTTGGTTGGGGGGAGAGGGTAGTAGTTTAAAAAAAAAAAATACTAACTTGCTAACTGTTTTTGCTATTATTAAAACCATTTGACAAAATTGTTATTAGGATGGCAGAGTATGGAATCAATTTTATTGACTCTAGAGACGCATCTTAGTAAGTTTTCATTACCAAGGTCTATCATAATACTTCTTGAAATATTCAGGTTTACAAACTCTCACATTGTTATCACTTGATTCTGCTCCTATACTCATTTAACAAGTATTATTAAACCTTCATTTTCACACACACACTTTAACATATGATTGTGGGTTGCACATTGGATTATTACATTAATTATGTTCTTTTGTTGAAGGTAACAACTAAGGGAAAAGGATAGTATATAATTTGCAAAGAAAAAAAAAGAGAAAAAAAAAAAAAGATAGTATTGATGATAATAAAACGTGGATAAGTTTGGTTTCGTAGCCTCCCTAACCTAAGCAATTAAGCCCGAAGGGGTGTTTTAACACCTAATACCCTAAAGTCAACTGACTTGGGAGCTATTGGCCCAAAGCTTGTTACATGGGTTAAGGAGAAAAGCTTAAGGGAATCAAACATTGCACTATCTACGTATCAGTATCTGCAACCCGAGTTGTTAAGCTCGTAGGGGTGTCTCAGCACCTAATGCCCTAAGACCAACTGGTCTGGGAGTCATTAGCCTAAAACTCGTTACATGGGTTAAAGATACATTGTGTTTTAAGTTGTATGTGTATATAAATAAAAAAAAGAAAAAAGAAAAAAAATCCCAACCCAAGGAAGTTCACCTTAAACATTTGAACATAATATTGTTTTCTTCCAACAAAAGCCCCATCATCTATGTTTTCATTGAGCACACAAAAAGAAGGTTTATTAATATCTTGTTTACGAAGTATGAAGCAGGAATATAAATTTAATGAGAGTTTGTTTATCTGGATAGATTAATGGAAGTTGAATGATGAATGCCTTGCTTTGTGGAACTTGCAAATTGTTTCTCTATTTTATCGCTTTAGATTACTAGGGACTAGTAATAAGCTGGTTGGGGGGTGTGATTAGTACTTAAAAGTGCATGTTTATCAAGGTTTTATATCATCATTTTGCACTTGAAGTATCAATAACTCCTTAACTAAAGCATGTTTTATAATAACAAGTTTGATATTATAAGATACCTTAATTTATGGTAAATGCTCATTTTAAATGCAGGACTATCACATAAATAAAAGGATTGATTGATGAGTTTAAGCATTGAAAGTTAAAGGACAAAGAGATGGCCAAACTTAGAAAAGAGATGTCGGTGCAGTCCAAACCGGAACATTGCTCGGTAATTGGATCATATCTGGAGCTCTAGATTTCGGATTTAGGTCCACTTTATATGGATGGAAAGGTAAGACAAAAGCCTACAACTTTCATGAGGAGCCCAAGATTTGAAAAGGTCGTTTTGAAGTCCAAATTGAAGGAACAACGAAGAAGTCCGAAGCTGTCCTGCAGCCCAAACACTATTTAGTGTTCAGCCCATATCTTGAGTTCTAGAAGTCCAAATGACCTCATCTTTTTTTTGTTGGAAAGCTGAGACAATTTCCTAGAACATTCTTGAGGATTCTGGGCAAATTATGATGTTAGCAATGACGTCTTGATCAGACAAGAAGATAAGGATTGTTATCTAGTCAAGATGTGGCCACCCACTCATCAATTAGTCAACAAATCAATAGTTCCAAATTTTGGCCTATAAAAGGAGGCACTTACCATGTATTGAGGCATCTTGGTGTTCAGATCAAGATCATGCTCTTGCTTTCTCTCTTTGTATTGCTTATGTCTTGCTTTCATTAATATCAAGTTTATGCACTTCATTTCCTTTCTTTTACTTAGTTAACTTCTTTCTCATTTATGTTCTTATCTTGTTTATTTATGTTTCTTTCTTTCATTATGTTTAGCTAAGTTAATTATGTCAAGGTGAAAAGGGCACACTAATGGTGTAAGAATAAGTATAATATAGACTTAAATATGGACCTTAACGTTGGATACTAACATGTTTTATATTTGTTATCTTGTTCACTTTTAATACTTTGCTTGTTAAATGGTTAATCTAGATTTATGTTGTATAACACTTGGTACAACAAATACTTGGTACTTTCATAGCCCATACTGTATGGTATAACCGACACCTGAGCTATGAAAGGGACTTGATTTGTTGTTAACATAAGTTATAATCATGAATGCCTGCCAACATTTACAAGTATTAGCTTTATTCGAATAAGATAACTAATGTAATCATGTTAACAATTTATAATCTGATTGGAACCTCCTTTATGTGTGGTTTCCAATTGAGTAATAAGAGTTTATATTATACTTGTTTGAAGTACCATTAGTGGATCCTCTAACCTTGACATTCGTTTTTATCATTGTTTAATCCTTACATTAATCTTCCAACTCAAAGTTCTCATTAATTTCTTCATCTTCTTCTATTGCTACTACTACT
Organism: Populus alba; assembly: GCF_005239225.2. Classification (NCBI taxonomy): domain Eukaryota; kingdom Viridiplantae; phylum Streptophyta; class Magnoliopsida; order Malpighiales; family Salicaceae; genus Populus; species Populus alba. The sequence goes on along the minus strand of NC_133297.1, from coordinate 22,277,797 downwards.
ACTACTATTATTTTTATTATTGTTGTTGTTATTTACATTCTGTAATATATCCCTTTGATCTTTTCATAAACTCAGTATATAGGCTGGAAACCTGTGACCCGATCTTTGGATCATTCTCAGGTGTAACAACGCCACGTACTGAGTATTATAATAATAATTATTGTTATTGTTGTTATTGTTGTTGTTGTATTGTTATTTATAATTTATACAATTAACCTCTCTGTGGTTCGACCCCGATCTTACCGGGTTATTTATTACTTCGACACTCCTGCACTTGGGAAAAGACATCAAGCTTTTGGTCGTGTCACCATGCAGAGACAATAGAAACTCAGCCAGAATAATACAACACTACCCGCCAAGAATAGTAGTTACCAGCCTTCCATGCATAGACAAATCATTCAGAACGGACAGACTGTTAGGCTCATCATGCAAGGATGAAGAAGCCATCCATGCAAAGACAACTACCAGCCATTCATGCAAGGCCATGTTATATGGAGAGAAAGCCAATCACTAGAGATAGGTGTCTGGAGAACAAACAAATAATAAGTACACCAATGTCAACAATAGTGGCCCGCACACTATAGCACCACCCAAAACAGAACACATGTAAGTTTATGTATATTCTGTACTTCAGCACACCAAAACCCAATGGCCAATCAGAAGTGCACCCAACCATCCATTATAAATGAACTACATTAGTGCATTTTACGTGAAACACATACATGCACATGCAGAAATAACAGGGGCCCGAAGCTAAACTACAACAAGCTAAAGACCCCATTCTCCCATCAAAGATTTTCCTCCAAAGGCGTCAAAGATCTAGTGAGAAGAGAGTGGAACCACGACATCTTGACATCTCCTTCTTACAAGGAATCACCAAGCAACATTGATGAGAGAATGATTTTTCTCATGAAAATAGAGAACAATGAAGAAGAGGATTTGAAATTTCCGAAAAACTTGTGCAGGCAGGGTGCTCTTCCCCTCAAAAATTTGTTTATTCCTTTCTTCCCATATCAAATAAACCATCATGCTGAAAGAAACTCTACGTATTCTAGCTTCCAGATTGTTCTTCCCAAAGATGAGAGCTGCAACCATCCAACCAAGATGCTCACCCAACAACCACTTGGAGGTGGTCTTTTTCTTGAAAATGAAACATAATATAAAACAAGATTTGGAATCTCCTAAAAATGATATCAACTCCTCTGGCCTTTGTATCAAAAACCCATTTATTTCTTTCTTCCCAGATAAGATAAACCGTGATGGCCAAGGAGACTCTTCTCATCTGAAACTCCATGTTGAATCTCTTAGAGTGTAACCCACGAAGTGCATTGTTTAAGGTCGACATCCTCCTGCCAATTCTAAGCCAAGACTTTATCTTACCCCATAAGCAGTCCGTCTAGTTACAAGCAAAAAACAAATGGCCATGGGTTTCTTCCTCACACCGACATAAAACACAAGTGGGGCCATCATTCGGTTTCTTGTACATATTAGTGGTAGTAGATTATGTTTCAAAATGAATAGAGGCAATTCCAAGTTGAAACAATGATTACAAAACAGTGATAATGTTTTTGAAAGAAAACATTTTAAGTCGATTTGGAATCCCTCGAGCCATGATAAGTGATGGTGGAACATATTTCTGTAACAAGCCATTTAAGTCTTTAATGAAGAAATATGAAATCACACATAAAGTTGCCACCTCTTATCACCCTCAGACAAGTGGACAGGTAAAACTTGCTAATAGGAAAATCAAACAGATCTTGAAGAAAACAGTGAACCCTAATCGGAAAGATTGGTCTTTAAGACTTAATGATGCACTTTGGCTTATCGAATTGATTATAAAACATCATTAGGTATGTCACCTTACAGACTAGTATATAATACCAAGAAAAATATTCAATGTTGGTCAAAAAATCTTGCTTTATAATTCTCAACTCCATTTATTTCCTGGAAAACTAAGATGAAGATGGAGCGGTCCTTTTATTGTGAAACATGTGTATCCATATGGATCCTGTGATATCGAGAATCTAAATAATGACAATGTTTTCAAGGTAAATGGACATCGTTCAAAAGTTTACTTTGATAATTTTTCAGTTGAACATGACTTTATTGAATTGGGAGATCCTGTATATAAAGATTGATTCTTTTTTCTTACATTGTTTTTATGTTTCTTTTTGGTGTGACTTTTGTTTTGCTAGTCTCTCTCACCCCGGTCAAATGGCGGATAACGGTACTCCGTGACTCTTAAGTCGGTTATTTCAGTTTCCCATGATAACTGATATCTGTGTATATATTTGTGAAATTCTTTGCTCTTTCCCCTTTCTTTGAATCTCTCCTCCAATTTTCATTTGAAAATGGACACCACTTTTGAAAAATTGAAAAGTTATTTTCCCGCTCTGCCTCAAAATGCGATTGCTAAAATATACCGTGCTAGGTGTAAAAGATTGGGGTTCTTAATGAATCATGGGATTCTTGAAGATATTCGTTGATTGATTGAAGTAAAGGTCCGATTATCAGGTGAGTCCTCCAATTCTTTCATTTCATACATGCCTGGAATAGGTAAAAGCACTTTTTGCGAAGAAACATCATGCAAAACGACTGAAAGTCTCTTACAGATGTGCTAGATGGACTTATAATGCGACATGTCATTTTTTAGGAATGGTATCTATAAACCGTGAAGGTAAAATACAATTCATTAATGATGACATGAGTAAAGGGTTTTTAGATAATCTTCTATTGACTCTTAAGACACACCCTAGTGGAGATGTGCATCATGCAATTCATGATTTATAGCCACAATTCCATAAAGAACATATTAGACATAGTCTTGGAAATCTGACTAAAAAAGACCCTGTTTGTCAATTTTTAAGAAAACTGGATGTGAAACCTATCCCCGACCTATAGAAGGCGTTTAAGCCGTTCTTGGACGTAAAACCAAGGGAAGATGTGAGCCACAATCACAACTACCTGTACATATACATGCTTTTTCAAAATAAGTAAATAAATAAAGAGAGAGAGGGGGGGGGAGAGTGAGTGATATTCCAACTAGCCTACATATAGGTGGTATGATTGTCTTTTCAATTTCTCATCTATAAAATCTTATCTTCCTTCCTTTCATTTCTACTTAACCTATACATTCAACAAATATAGAAGTGTGTAGAAATGGCAGGTTCCTCAAGTTATCACATAAAAAATATTTATGTTTTCAGTGGATCCAATCTTAGGAAGGAAATAGAGTTTTTAGAATTAGCAAATCATGTTAGTCAGGTACTAGCTGAGAAAAAGATTCATTTAGTGTATGGGGGAGGCAGCCTTGGGTTAATGGGGGGAGTGTTAATAGCTGCATTTTTAGAAGGTAATCAAGTTTTGGGGGTTGTCCCCAAAGCTTTAGCACAAGGGGACATCATTGGAAAAATAATTGGAGAGGAATTACAGGTCTCCACAATGTCTAATCGAATGAATACAATAATTAAACACATTGATGCTTTCATTGCCTTACCAAGTGGTTTGGGCACATTGGAAGAGATCTTTCATATTTTCTCTTGGACCCAACTACACATTCACCATAAACCCATAGGTCTGTTAAATGTTAATGGTTTTTATGATAAGTTATTGTCTTTTCTTGATCATGCTGTGGAACAAGAATTTCTACCATCTTCAGCACTACAAATCTTAATCTCTACTACTACTGCTAAACAATTGATTAACCAACTACAATCTTTCATCCTTGTAATTGATCCCTCTATGAGTCGCATAAATTGGTCAACTAAGAAAAGTTGTAAAAATCTTGGATTGGATTTGAGTCTTCATTTGTAAAAACTTTGTGTTTTTTGGTTTTATTATTATGTTTTGTTGTTTCTTATATTTGTTTAAGGGTGTTTCAGGTTTGTCAATGTTCGCTATTTTAGTTGATGTCTTCTATACTCTATCTTTCTACCTTAAGACATTGAGGACAATGTCTCATTTTGGTTGGGGGGAAGGGTAGTAGTTGATATTTTAAAAAAAAACTAATTGTGTGATGCGAACCTCGTGATTAAGTTGTCATGCAACCTATAATCAAGATTGAGATTTGATCCCAGAAAGCCGAAATAGGTCTGATAGGAGTGTGAAACAATCGGAACCTATCCCAAGGCACCAACACTATTGGAATGAGTAAAATGACGCCACGAAGCCAGTTAATCTTTGATAAGTCAGATTTAGTTCGTTCAAGAACTGAAGAATGCAAGAATCACTCTCATACGTTAAAACTAAAAAATTCAGAATAATAATCATCAAAGCTACTGAAATTTTGGCTTACATGAGTTTAAATAGTTCTTGAAAAATTAACCCTAATGGACCCTTTATGTGGACTTATATAAGGTCTACTCAAAACTGGCCCAAAACCCTAAAGTGAAAAGCCCATAACTTAATCCAAACAAGCATTGGATCCTAGTTGAAAACAAAGTATAAATTAAGCCAAAACAAGCCTTGGGTTGTAGCTATCAAAATAAAAATAAAGCCTCTAATATTAAATCCTTGTTCTGCCATGAGAAGAAGAGAATGAAGTAAAATATTACAAAACTGATTCAAGGCTTATTTATAGCCTTCCATGTAGCCCCTTAATCCTAGAAACAAAAGGAAAAGGCAGCCACCCATGTTGTTTCCAAGTTGTAGTAAGATTCTTTTGTTTCCTTTGTTGTCCTCACTTCATGGCCTAAATAAGGTTTTATTAGATCCCTCTTGCACATGGATAAGATGTACTAGGATCTTCTCTTGATACTCCAATGAACCTTTCAATTCTGACTTGGTGGAAACCTTGAAAACCAATGCATTCAATGCCTCTTTCAATGTCTTTGTCTTGGACCGAGTTATTGGACCATTTGGAATATGTAATGGGTTCTTGCTAGTGTTCCTAGGCTGATCCACATCATCCCCTCTATCCTCGAAAGGATTCAACCTCGAATCAAAATCTGTGTCAAACAACGTAAGATCAGCAACATTAAAAGTAGCACTAACACTATACTCACTTGGAAGGTCAATTTTGTATGCATTGTAATTGATTCTCTATAAAACCTGAAATGGACCGTCACCACAAGGCTGTAATTTTGATTTCCTTTGGTTAGGAAATCGTTTCTTACGCATGTGCACCCAAACCCAATCACCGAGTTGGAAAACAACCAGTTTACGTCCCTTTAGAAGCGTAAATTCTATTCTTTTTCTCTATTTGTTGTCAAACTCCTTCATGGAGTTCTTTCACCATCTTTGCCTTCTTTTCACCATCTAAACTTACCCTTTTTTTAAAAGGTAAAGGAATTAAGTCCATAGGAGTTAGTGGATTAAAACCATAAACAATTTCAAAAGAAGAAAAACCAGTGATCGAATGCACAGTTCTATTATAAGCAAACTCAACAATAGGCAAACATTCTTCCCAACTTTTCAAATTCTTTTGAATTACAACACATAAAAGTTGGGATAATGTTCTTCTATTCACTACCTTAGTTTGTCCATCTGTTTGAGGATGACATGTTGTCGAAAATAAGAGTTTAGCTCCCAACTTTCCCCATAAGGTCTTCTAAAAGTAGCTACGGAACTTAACATCACAATTTGACACTATACTCTTAGGAATGCCATGCAAACGTACAATCTCCCTAAAGAACAAGTCTGCGATATGAGGTGCATCATCTGTTTTATGGCATGTAATGAAATGTGCCATTTTAGAAAACCTATCAACCACAACAAAAATAGAGTCTCTACCTTTCATTAACCTAGGTAAACCTAAAACAAAGTCCATAGAGCCAAGGTTCAGTAGGCACGAGTAATGGTGTATATAATACATGCGGTTGTGTTCTAGATTTTGCCTTTCTATAAGGAATGCATTGTTCACAAATTCGTTGCACATCTTTTTTCATCTTTGGCCAATAGAAATGCTCATGCAATACATCCAAGGTTTTTGCAACCCTAAAGTGACCTATTAAACCACCCTTATGTGCTTCACGAACAAGCAATTCATACAAAGAAGTAGCAGGAACACACAATCTATTCTCTTTGAACAAATAACCATCCATCAAATAAAACTTACCAAAAGTTGAATGTCCATATGCATTATAAATCTCGGCAAAGTCAGAATCATTATCATACAATTCCTTCACATATTAAAAACCCAATAATCTAGTATTCATGGTGTGTAAAAGAACATACCTGTGCGAAAGTGCATCAGCTACGATGTTCTCTTTGCCTTGCTTATACTTGATTACATAAGGAAAAGTTTCAATGAATTCAACCCATTTTGTATGCTTCCTTTTTAACTTACCTTGTCCTTTCAGATGTTTCAAGGACTCATGATCCGAATGGATTACTGTTGCGATGTCGCGGTCGCACAAATTATTTACCCTAGCTTCAAACACAACACACAAGATAGTATAGAGCAAGCAAGGAATCGATCCCACGAGGAAGGTTCAAGTCAGATTTTTATGCTAGATGATATGTAATTTGGGGGGGGGGTTGGACGTTATCTAGGCTAAAGCAAAAGAAAACAGAAAACTATCAAAAAAAATTTAATAAAATCAAAAAAATATCAAGAGAACAAACCTTGATCGCAAGCACACATCCACCTATAAAAATCAAAACTAATCATGGAAACGAAACATCAATTTATATTTTGAATAGTTATCTCTTCTTAACATTGGTTAGTTAATGGATCCGCCGTATAACAAACCCTAACCATCAAACAACCACAGTGTCTGCACTAGTAATTTAATTCAATGGCAGCCTTAAGAACTAGATAAGTTTATTAATCAAGAAAACATAAATGTCCGCAGTCTATGTTCTCTTTGATTGAATGTTCTCCCTAAGATTAATAATGTAGATCTGCTACAATTATTAAACTCAGTTGCTTCACAAGTTCATATACCACAACTCCGATTTTGATATCAAACTTAGCAATAAATTGTCTACAATAATAACTTAGAGTCCACTCTAGCAATTAAAATAAACAATCATAGGAAAAATAAGCATAGGAGAACAAACATATTCATCATATAAACTGAAAAGAAAAGGTAAAATAGATCTCACAGTTCTTGAAATCCGGAGGTTTCTGTGTCCTTGCAACCAAGAAAATGAGTTTAGCCTTGCATGTTTGTTGAACAACTAATCAAAAATATGGAAGAATGCATGATTTAGGGTTTCTTAGAGTAGGGGGCGTTTTTATCCTCTTGGGTGGCTGGCTGGCTCCCTTCTATTCCCTCATTCTTTTTATATGCTAGGAAACCCTAATCTATATTTTACAAAACAGTCCTCCTTTAAGTAGACAGTTTATATTTAAGTAGTTCAATAACTATTTTCCTAAAAAAGAAGAAATAGATTTGCATGAAATCTTCAAGCTTTGACTTAGAGGAGCTAAATTGCTGAAATAAAAACTAGGATGTCGATTTAGATGCTTTGGAATGTAATTTGGACTCATTTCTTCACGAAACTTGTTTGCTGGCAGAATTCAGTTGTCATCTTTGAAAACTCATATCTCCCTCATATGACATCTTTTTTGGCTGAAATTTGGAGCGTTTATAGGTCTTTGAGTCAGGAATCCAAAAAAATTTATTTTGCATCAATTGGAATTTTGTAGCTCTAGATATTTAAGTCGGAATGACCAAAGGTCAACACTGGAAGATTGCGAGATTTGACTTTGAAAGCTACGATTTCCATGCTCTTCCTTATTTTATTGTCTTGCCTTAGATGAAAAGAAAGGTATGGATGTTAGCTTTTTAATGCCACTAGAATCACTTCATTTTGACCTTTAGAGCTCACGCTCTGCACAAAACATCGACTGAACATCAAATCTGCCAATTACCTTCAATTTACTCTTTGCATCTTTCATCCAAAAGTGCCTTCAAAACATAAAACAAAGAATATCAAGGCATTTTATATATAAAACATAGGCAAAACACTAGTTAAATATGGGTGAAACTGTCGAATAATATGGTTGCATCAATTACGAACTCTTTTGGCCACAAGTAATGCTGCCATGTCTCAAATGCTCTTACCAATGCATAGAGTTCTTTGTCGTAAGTGGGATAGTTCAAGGTCACTCCACTTAACTTCTCACTGAAATACGCAATAGATCTCTGATCCTGCATCAAAACAACACCTATTCCTATTCAAGACGCATCACATTCTATTTCAAATGCTTTCGTAAAGTCAGGTAAAGCCAAAACAGGTGGAGAACATAATTTCTCTTTCAAAAGAACAAATGCCAATTCTTGTTCCTCCCCCCATTTAAACCCAATTGACTTTTTAACAACTTCATTCAAGGGTGCGACTATTGTACAATCTTTCACAAAATGCCTATAAAAACTAGCTAACCCATGAAAACTCCTTACCTCACTTATCGATTTGGGTGTAGGCCAATCATGGATGACCTTAACTTTCTCCTCATCCATTTTGATACCCTGTGTAGTTACAAATAGCCAAGAAACACAATTTTCTCCATGCAAAAGGCACACTTTTTAAGATTAGCATACAATTTCTCACTACGCAACACACTAAGTACATTACGCAAATGATCAAGATGCTCAGTTAAGTTCTTGCTACATATCAAAATGTTATCAAAATACATAACTACAAACTTACCTATGAATGCACGCAACCCATGATTCATTAAACGCATAAACATACTAGGTGCATTTGTAAGTTCAAATGACATTACTAACCATTCATACAAACCATGCTTAGTCTTAAATGTTGTTTTCCACTCATCACCTTCTTTCATCCTAATTTGATGGTATCCACTTTTCAAGTCAATTTTAGAGAAAATACAGGATCCATGTAACTCATCTAACATGTCATCAAGCCTAGGAATGGGATGTCTATACTTTATCATTATGTTGTTGATGGCCCAAGAATCAACACACATCCTCCATATTCCATCCTTCTTTGGCACAAGTAACACGGGTATAGCACACGAGCTCATACTCTCACGAATGTAGCCCTTTTCCATCAGCTTATCAACTTGCCTTTGAAGATCTTTCGTCTCCTTGGGATTGCTTCTATAGGCTGGTTAGTTAAGAATTGAAGCTTCGGGTACAAAATCAATCTGATGCTCTATCCCCCTTAATGGTGGTAATATGCTAGGAGTATCATTGGAGAACACATCATCAAACTCCTGTAACAAAAAAATTACAACACTAGGCACAATATGATCAAGATCATTAGTATTAAAGTAGGCCTCTTTGTACACAAGTAAAATCACTGGCTTGTTAGTGAAAAATGCAGATCTGACCTCACCCTCTCTAGTATAAAAATTGGGTTGTTTCTTTAGTTTTTCCACATAATTCTCATCACCCTTGCTGACTTTCTTCACTCCTCTTGTCTTACCTCCACTTTTGACCAGATTTGGGTGTTTTTGAGTTGTGGTTGAATGGTTTGATTTGTTTAGAGTGTTGGCCAAATATTTGCTTGTGTTTGGATGGGTGGCCGAATGGGTTGTAGTGGTTTGGGTTCTAGTTGAATCTGATGGTTTTCTCTCCCTTTGTTCCTCACCTTTATTTTCTCTCCCCATCGCCTCATGCTCACTTTTTAGCTTTATTTGATCATCATACACCTATTTGGGCATAAAAGGTACAAGAGTGATGGTTTTATCATCTTTTACAATGGTATACCTATTTTTAACCCCATCTTGAATTGCGTTCCTATCATATTGCCATGGTCTCCCTAACAAGATGTGACTTGTTTGCATTGGTACCACGTCACACAGAACTTCATCAATATATTTCCCAATCAAAAATGGAACCATAACCTATTTAGTCACTTTCACTTCACCATTATCATTTAGCCATTGCAATCTATATGATTTAGCATGCTTAACAGTACACAAATTTAGTTTACTAATAAGGGTGGCATTACAAACATTAACACAGCTTCCACTATCTATAATTAAACCACACACCTTGCTTTGTACATAACAACGCGTATGGAAGATGTTATCCCTTTGTTCATTAGTTTCATCTTCCTTGACCTGAACCTGAAGTGTTTGCCTTATTGATTAGTACTTAAAAGTGCATATTTATCAAGATTTTATATCATCATTTTGCACTTAAAGTATCAATAACTCCTTAACTAAAGCATGTTTTATAATAACAAGTCTAATACTATAAAATGCCTTAATATATGGTAAATGTTCATCTTAAATGCAGGCCTATCATATAAATCAAAGGATTGATTGATGAGTTCAAGTATGCAAATTGAAAGGACAAAGAGAGGGCTAAACTTAGAAAAGAGATGTTAGTGCAGTCCAAATTGGAACACTGTTCGGTAATTGGGTCATATCTCGAGTTCTAGATGTCTAAATGACCTCAAATGTTTACATAGATTTGGTAAGACATAGGCCTACAACTTTCATGTTTTCATCAATATCTAAGAAGGCCGTTTACAAGTCCAAATTATAGCAACAACGGAGAAGTCTGAATCTGTCCTGCAGCCCGAACACTGTTTAGTGTTTGGCCTATATCTGGAGTTTTAGAAGTCCAAATCACCTCCATTTTTTTTCCTGGAAAGCTGAGTCAATTTCCTACAACTTTCATGCTTTCAAGTGGACCAAGTTCTGATGCTAGCATTTTCATTTTATTTAAACAAGAAGATAAGGATTTTCACGAAGTTAAAAGTTGGTCACCCACTCAACAATTAGTCATCAAATCAATAATTTCGAATTTTGGCCTATAAAAGTAGGCATTTGCCATGTATTTAGGAGCTTGGTTGTTCAGATCAAGTTCATGCTCTTTATTTCTCTTTTTATAGTTTTTTTGTAATTTTTAAGTTTTGCTTTCATTAATATCTTGTTTATGCTTTTCATTTCCTTTCCTTTCCTTAGTTAACTTGTATCTTATTTATGTTCTTGTTTTGTTTATTTATGTTTCTCTTCTTCATCATGTTTAGCTAAGTTTATTATGTCAAGGTGAAAAGGTAACACTAATGGTGTAAGAATAAGTATGGTGTAAACTTAATATGGACCTTAATGTTTAATATTAACATGTCTTATCTTTTTATCTTACTAATTCTTAATACCTTCCTTGTTAAATGGTTAATCTAGATTTGTGTTGTATAACACTTGGTACAACAAATGCTCGGCACTCTCATAGCCCAATCGTATGGTATTACCTACACTTGGGCTATGAAAGAAACTTGATTTGTTGTTAACATCATGAATTCCTGACAATATTTAAAAATTTGGTGTTATGTAAATAAGATAATTAATATGATCATGTTAACAATTTATAATGAGCTATTAATGAGAAATCATCCGATTGGAACCTCCTTTGTGTGTGGTTTCCAATTGAATAATAAAAGTTAATACTATACTTGTTTGAAATACCATTAGTGGATCCTCTAACCTTGACATTTGTTTTTATCATTGTTTAATCCTTACATTAATCTTTCATCTCAAAGTTCTCATTAATTTCTTCATCTTCTTCTTTTATTACTACTACTACTACTACTATTACTACTAATGCTATTATTATTATTATTATTATTATTATTATTATTATTATTATTATTTACATTCTGTTTATATTATATAATATATCTCTTGATCTTTTCATAAACTTAGTATATAGGCTGGAAACCCGTGACTCGATCTTTTAGATCATTCTTAAGTATAACAACGCCACATACTGAGTATTATTATTATTATTATTATTACTAGTACTATTACTATTATTGTTATTATTGTTGTTATTGTTGTTGATGTTGTCTTGTTATTTATAATTTATACAATTAACCTTTCTGTGGTTCGACCCCGGTCTTGCCGGGTTATTTATTACTTCGACACTCCTGCACTTGGGAGAAAACATCAATCTTTTGGTCGTGTCACTTATAACCAAGGACTCCTCAACCGGTAATGTTAACTTATCCCCATCACTATCCTCCAATGGTGGCATGCCTTCACAATCAGATCTGTCACTTTCAGATTCCACATCACCATTATCTCTAATCACCATGATTCTCTTGTTTGGACACTCTAAAGCATAATGTCAATGTCCCGGACACCTAAAATATTTAACATCACAAGTACGTTTAGGTTGAGTTTCAGATTTACCTTTGGCATCGGTAGGGACATCAACTTTAGCCTTTGGTGGTTCAGTTCTAGAAGGAACAAAAGATCTTGGCCAAACAGTACCCTCTCTTTTTAGATTCGGTTTTTAAGACGATGACGAACCTGAATTAAACGCTGGTCGAGCATGACCCTTCCTAAGTTGTCTCTCCACCTTCGTCGCCATGTGAACCATGTCCTCTAGCTCCACATAGTGTTGTAGCTCAACCACACTAGCAATGTCTTGATTCAACCCATTAAGAAATCTAGCCATGGTGGCTTCTCTATCCTCAACAACATTAGCCCAAATCATTATTACCTCAATCTCTTTTTGATATTCATCTACTGTCTTATAACCTTGATTCAAACCTTGGAGCTTCAAATATAAATCTTTGTAATAGTAGTTTGGCACACATCGTCTCCTCATTAAGACTTTCATCTCCCCCCAAGTCTGAACGGGTCGCTCCCCATTCCTCCTCCTACTAATCACAATCTGATCCCACCAAATCAATGCATACTCCCTAAATTCAATTATCACCAATTTTCACCTTTTTTTGTTCAAAATAGTTATGGCAATCAAAAATCCAATCTACCTTTTTCTCCCACTATAAATAAGCCTCGGGATTGTTTTTACCTTGAAAGTTAGGAATTTTCAGTTTAATGGTGTCCAAGTCCCCATCCATATCTTCATAAGTGCTCATGCCACGAAAATTCACATTCCTTCTAGCCTTGTTCGGTCTAGACCTGATTCCTTGGCTAGCTGATGCAAAATCATAGTCATATTCACCCCCATCTGCGTTTTCATCAACAAACTCTTCAAACTTAGATCTGACATTTCATGCGGCCATACGAACCGTATTTCCCCAGCAATCAGCCCCACTATTCTGTTGCTTTATCAAATTCACCTCATCTTTCAGATCCTTGTATGTCCTAGACAACAACTCAAATTGATGGCCTATGGAACGCAATTAGAAAGTTACGTCAGCGTTTTGTGACGCTGATTCGTTGTTTTTAGACATTTTTTGAATCTGTAAAATTTGGTTAGTAGCATAAAATATATCTTCACACCTCTCGTGCATCACACAAAAAAAATTAAGGCTTTTCACTCTAATAAGCTCACTACACCTTTTACCTCACAATTTGCTTTTTTCTGGTTCTTTAGGAACTGAAATCAACAAATCAAAGTCAGTAGCCTTCGCAGCGCACTCTAGATATAATTTTCAGACTCAAGAATCAGTAAATATACTGAAAATAAAGCAAAACAAAACTACGATTATGATTTTGCGAGTAGTAATGCAAATTCGTATGAATTGTGGACGAAATGAAGACATGAAATAAAACAGAAGCGAATGTTAGTGAAAACAATTACTTGACCCTAGATAACCCAAATATAGTAAAAACAAAAATATTTGGACAAAACTAAACAACAAAGATCATGTTTTGAAACTTGAGGCAAATCTAACCTATTACGTAATTTTTACGTAACAGAATAGAAACCCAGACCAAGCGATCTCAAAATGACCTCAAATTCAATATTTAGTATTGCAATACTATGAAAACACCAAAAATCAATTCGTAGGTCGTTCTCTTATGTCTACGTACCCAAACCCCTTATATGATCAGTTTGCGGTAGAATTGAACCTCCGATTAAAACCTCTAGAAGCTGAAATCAAAATAAGCCCAAATTTAATATATGGTGCGATCTCATCCCAAGTACATAGCATATGAAGTTTCAATTGATTCTAAGCTCGTTTGCTTATGGTTAACTAATAGTAGTGTTTATGCGGTAGAATTGAACATCGAATTAAAACCTCAAGCAAACAATATCATAATAAGTCCAAATTTGACATAGGATGCGACCTCACCCCTAATATATTGAATATGAAGTTTAAATTGATTATGAGGTGGTTTGGTTATGGTTCACCAAGAATTGTGTTTCTATAGCAAAAATTGAATGATCTTTCAAATTTCAACTAATCCCTCTTTAACTCTCTTTTTGTTTTTTTTTTTTGATAGACTGATATGATTATGATTAGAGATAGTAACAATATGAAATATAAACCCTTTTTTTTTTCTTAGATGACGTAGACACGAAGAACAAGAAGATGGACACAAACACTGAAAAACTTAAGGGAACAATAAAAAACAAAAAATAACATAATTATATGATCTTGTTTCGAAGCCTAACTCTGATACCAATTGATATGAACCTCGTGATCACGTGGTCACGCAACCCAAAATCAAGATTGAGATTTGATCTTGGAAAGCTAAAATAGGTCTGATAGGAGTGTGACACAATGAAAACCTGTCTCAAGGCACCAACACTATTGGAATGAGTAAAATAATGCCACGAAGCCAGTTAATCTTTGATAAGTCAGATTCAGTTCGTTCAAGAACTGAAGAATGCAAGAATCACTCTCACACGTTAAAACTAAAAAATTCATAATAATAATCATCAAAGCTGCCGAAATTTTGGCTTACATGAGTTTAAATAGTTCTTGAAAAATTAACCCTGATGGACCCCTAATACGGACTTATATGAGGTCACTCAAAACTGGCCCAAAACCCTAAACTGAAAAGCCCATAACTTAAACCAAACAAGCCTTGGATCCTAGCTAATAACAAAGTATTAATTAAGCTCAAACAAGTCTTAGGTTGTACCTATCAATATATAAATAAAGCCCTTAGTATTAAATCCTTGTTCTATCATGAGAAGAAGAGAACGAAGTAAAATATTACAAAACTGATTCAAGGTTTATTTATAACCCTAATGGACCCTTTATGTGGACTTATATAAGGTCTACTCAAAACTGGCCCAAAACCCTAAAGTGAAAAGCCCATAACTTAATCCAAACAAGCATTGGATCCTAGTTGAAAACAAAGTATAAATTAAGCCAAAACAAGCCTTGGGTTGTAGCTATCAAAATAAAAATAAAGCCTCTAATATTAAATCCTTGTTCTGCCATGAGAAGAAGAGAATGAAGTAAAATATTACAAAACTGATTCAAGGCTTATTTATAGCCTTCCATGTAGCCCCTTAATCCTAGAAACAAAAGGAAAAGGTAGCCACCCATGTTGTTTCCAAGTTGTAGTAGGATTCTTTTGTTTCCTTTGTTGTCCTCACTTCATGACCCAAATAAGGTTGTATTAGACCCCTCTTGCATATGGATAAGATGTATTAGGGTCTCCTCTTGATACTCCAATGAACCTTTTAATTCTGACTTGGTAGAAACCTTCAAAACCAATGCATTCAATGCCTTTTTCAATGTCTTTGTCTTGGACCAAGTTATTAGACCATTTGAAACATGTAACGGGTCCTTGCTGGTGTTCCTAGGCTGGTCCACATCACTGTGTTTTTTATTTCATAAACTATTTCCAAAATTGTTGTTACTAGGATGGTAGAGTAAATGAATTCTTTTGTTAAAGTGACTCTTGAGACGCATCTTAGTAAACATTCTTAACAAGGTCTATCAAAATACTTCTTGAAATATTCAAGTTTACAAACTCACGTATTCTTATCACTTGATTTTGCGCATATGCTCATTTAACAAGTATTCTTAATTCTTCATTTTCATACACACACTTTAACATATGATTGTGGGTTGCACATTGGATTATTACATTATTTATGTTCTTTTGTTAAAGGTAACAACTAAGGAAAAAGGATAGTATATATTTTACAAAAAAAAAAACAAAAAGAAAAAAAAAGAAAAAAATGATAATAAATGTAATTAAATAAATATATAAAAACGTAGATAAGTTTGATTTCGTAGCCTCCCTAACCTAAGTAATTAAGCCCGAAGGAGTGTTTTAACACCTAATACCTTAAAGTCAACTGATTTGGGAGCTATTGGCCCAATGCTTATTACATGGGTTGAGAAGAAAAGCTTAAGGGAATCAAACATTGCACTATCTACGTATCAGTATCTGCAACTCAAGTTATTAAGCTTGTAAGGGTGTCTCAACAACTCAAGTTATTAAGCTTGTAAGGGAGTCATTAGCCGAAAGCTCGTTACATGGGTTAAAGATGCATCATGTTTTAAGTTATATGTATATATATTCAAAAAAAAAAAAAAGAAGAAAAAGATAATTATCCCAACCCAAGAAAGTTAATCTTAAACATTAGAACAAAATTTTTGTTTTCTTTCAAGTAAAGCCTCATAACTATGTGTAGATATATTGAGCACAAAAAGAAGGTTTATTAATATCTTGTTTAAGAGGTATTGAGCAAATAGATAAATTTAATGAGTTTGTTTATCTAAATAGATTAATGGAAGTTAAATGATGAATGCCTTGCTTTGTGGAATTTGCAAATTGTTTTCTATTTTAACGCTTTGATTACTAGGGACTAGTAATAAGCTGGTTGGGGGATGATTAGTACTTAAAAATACATTTTTATCAAGGTTTTATATCATCATTTTACACTTGAAGTATCAATAACTCCTTAACTAGTAATGCACTTTTAAGATGCATCGTGTTTTAAGTTATATGTAACTCCTTTACATGGGTTAAAGATGCATCGTGTTTTAAGTTATATGTATATATGTATATATAACTCCTTAACTAAAACATGTTTTATAATCACATATCGAATAATATAAGATACCTTTAATTTATGGTAAATGTTCATCTTAAATGCAGGCCTCTCACATAAATGAAAGGATTGATTAATGAGTTTAAATAATGAAATTGGAAGGACAAAGAGAGGGCCAAACTTAGAAAAGAGATGTTGGTACAGTCCAAACTGGAACACTGTTTGGTAATTGGGTCATATCTGGAGCTGTAGATCTTGGATTTAGGTCTGCTTTATATGGATGGAAAGATAAGACATAGGCCTAAAACTTTCATGTAGAGTCCAATATTTAAAATGGTTGTTTTCAAGTCCAAATTATAGCAACAACAGAGAAGTCTGAATCTGTCTTGCAGCCCAGACACTATTCAGTGTTCAGCCTATATCTCAAGTTCTAGAAGTCCAATGACCTTAATTTTTTTTTCTTGGAAAGATAAGACAATTTGATGAGTATAGTTGGTTCCAATTCTAATGTTAGCAATGGCATTTTGTTCAAACAAGAAGATAAGGATTTTCACCAAGTCAAGAGTTGGCCACCCACTCAACAATTAGTCATCAAATCAATAGTTCCAAATTTTGGTCTATAAAAGGAGGCATTTGCCATGCATTTAGGAGCTTGGTTGTTCAGATCAAGAACTTGTTCTTGCTCTCTCTCTTACATTTTTTGTAATTCTTAAGTTTTGTTTTCATTAATATCTTGTTTATGGTTTTCATTTCCTTTTATTTACTTAGTTAACTTGTATCTTATTTATGTTCTTATTGTGTTTATTTATGTTTCTATTTTTCATTATGTTTAGCTAAGTTTATTATGGTAAGGTGAAAAGGTTACACTAATGGTGTAAAAATAAATATAGTGTAAACTCAACATGGACTTTAATATTTGCTACTAACATGTTTTGTATTTGTTATCTTGTTCACTCTTAATATTTTGCTTGTTAAAGGGTTAATCTAGATTTATGTTGTATAACACTTGGTATAACAAATGCTTGGCACTTTCATAACCCAACCGTATGGTATAACCTACACATGTGCTATGAAAGGAACTTAATTTGTTGTTAACATAAGTTATAATCATGAATACCTAACAATATTTATAAGTATTAGCATTATTCGAATAAGATAATTAATGTAATCATGTTAATATTTATAATCCAATTGGAACCTCCTTTGTGTGTGGTTTTCAATTGAGTAATAAGAGTTTATATTATACTTGTTTGAAATACTATTAGTGAATCCTCTAACCTTGATATTTGTTTTTATTATTGTTTAATTCTCACATTGATCTTCCATCTCAAAATTTTCATCAACTTCTTTATTATTATTATTATTATTATTATTATTATTATTACCATTAATATTAGTATTATTATTATTATTATTACTATTAATATTATTATTGCTGCTGTTACTACCACCACCACCACCACTACTACTTTTATTATTACTATTAATATTATTATTACTATTACTATTATTGTTGTTGCTGTATTATTGTTATTTATAATTTATACAATTAAGCTCTATGTGGTTCGATCCCGGTCTTGCTGGTTATTTATTACTTCGACATTCCTACACTTGGGAGAAGACATCAATCTTCTGGTCATATTAGTTTTGGCACATTGGAAGAGATATTTTATATTTCCTCTTGGGCCCAACTGCAATTCACCATAAACCTATAGGTCTGTTAAATGTTAATGGTTTTTATTATAATTTGTTGTCTTTTCTTGACCAAGTTGTGGAATAGCAATTTCTAACATCTTCGGCACGACAAATCATAATCTCTACTGCTACTGCTGAATAATTGATTGACCAGCTATAATCTTTCATCCCTGTCATTGATCCCTGCATGATTCGCCTAAATTGATCAACTAAGGAAAGCCGTAAAAAGCTTGGATTGGATTTGAGCCTTCATTTGTCAAACCTTGTGTCTTTTGGTTTTATTAATAGCATATTATTTTGTTTTGTTATTTCTTATAGTTATTTAAGTGTGTTTCAGGATTGTTAGTGTTTGTTATTTCAGGTGATGTCTTCTATACTCTATCTTTCTACCTTAGAACATTGAGGACAATGTCTCGTTTTGGTTAGGGGGGAAGGGTAGTAGTTGATATTTTCAAAAAAAAAATTAACTAACTATGTTTTTTGTTTCATAAATTATTTGCAAAACTGTTGTTACTAGGATGGTAGAGTAAAGGAGTTCTTTTGACTTTTGAGACGCATCTTAGTAAACATTCTTAACAAGGTCTATCAGAATACTTCTTGAAATATTCAGGTTTACAAACTCTCGCATTGTTATCTCTTAATTCTGCTCATATACTTATTTAACAAGTATTCTTAAACCTTCATTTTCACACACACACTTTAACATATGATTGTGGGTTGCATATTGGATTCTTACATTATTTATGTTTTTTTGTTAAAGGTAACAATTAAGGGAAAGGGATAGTATATAATTTGCAAAAACAAAAAAACAAACAAAAATGATGATAATAAAAACATAAAAAAGTTTGGTTTCGTAGCCTCCCTAACCTAAGCAATTAAGCCCGAAGGGGTGTTTTAACACCTAATACCCTAAAGTCAATTGACCTAGGAGCTATTAGCCCAACACTTGTTACATGGGTTGAGGAGAAAAGCTTAAGAGAATCAAACATTGCACTATCTACGTATTAGTATCTACAACCCGAGTTACTAAGCTTGTAAGGGTTTCTCATCATCTAATGCCCTAAGACCAACTGGTCTGGGAGTCATTAGCCAAAATATCATTACATGGGTTAAAGATGCATTGTGTTTTAAGTTATATGTATATATTAAAAAAAAAGATAATAATCTCAACGCAAGGAAGTTAATCTTAAACATTAGAACAAAAATTTTATTTTCTTCCAAGTAAAGCCCCATAACTATATGTTGATATTTGAGCATAAAAGAAAGGTTTATTAATATCTTGTTTAAGAGGTATTGAGCAGATATATATAAATTTAATGAGAGTTTGTTTATCTAAATAGATTAATGAAAGTTGGATGATGAATGCCTTGCTTCGTGGAACTTACAAATTATTTTTCTATTTTAATGCTTTGATTACTAGGGACTAGTAATAAGCTAGTTGGGGGGTGTAATTAGTATTTAAAAATGTATTTTCATCAAGGTTTTATATCATCATTTTGCACTTGAAGTATCAATAACTCTTTAACTAAAGCATGTTTTATAACAACATATCTAATAATATAAGATACCTTTAATTTATGATAAATGTTCATCTTAAATGCAGGTCTATCGCATAAATGACAAGATTGATTGATTAGTTTAAGTATTGAAATTGAAAGGATAAAGAGAGGACCAAACTTAAAAAAGAGATGATGGTTCAGTCCAAACTGGAACACTGTTCGGTAATTGGGTCATATCTGGAGCTGTAATCTTGAATTTAGGTTTGCTTTATATGGATGGAAAGATAATACATAGGACTAAAACTTTCATATGGAGTCCAAGATTTAAAAAGGCTATTTTCATGTCCAAATTATAGCAACAATGAAGAAGTCTAAATCTGTCCTGCAGCCCAAACACTGTTGAGTGTTCAACCCATATCTTGAGTTCTAGAAGTCCAAATGACCTCAATTGTTTTTCCTGGAAAGATGAGACAATTTTCTAGAACTTTCATGAGTATAGGTGGTTTAAATTCGGATGTTATCAATGACGTTTTGTTGAGACAAGAAGATAAGGATTGTCACCAAGTCAAGATGTGGTTACCCACTCAACAATTAGTGATCAAATCAATAGTTTCAAATTTTAGCCTATAAAAGGAGGCATTTGCCATGCATTTAGGCATCTTGGTTAATCAGATCAAGATCATGCTTTTTATTTGTTTCTTTATATTTTTATAATGTTTAAGTTTTATTTCATGTTATATTTTCCTTAATCTCTTGTTTATACTTTTCATTTTCTTTACTATACTAATGTTCTTATATTGTTTATTTATGTTTATCTTCTTCATTATGTTTAGCTAAGTTCATTATGTCAAGGTGAGAAGGTTTCACTAATGGTGTTAGGATAAGTATAATATAAACTCAATATGGACTTCAATGTTTATTTCCAAGAAAGTTTGTTATTAACATGTTTTATTGTTTATCTTACTAATTCTTAATACATTGCTTGTTAAATGGTTAATCTAGATTTGTGTTGTATAACACTTGGTGCAACAAATGCTTGGCAATTTCATAGCCAACTATATGGTATAACCTACACCTATGCTATGAAAGGAACTTGATTTGTTGTTAACATAAGTTAGCATCATGAATTTCTGACAATATTTAAAAGTTTGGTGTTACTTAAATAAGATAATTAATATGATCATGTTAAAAACTTATAATGAACTATTAAGGATAAATCATCCGATTGGAACCTCCTTTGTGTGTGGTTTCCAATTGATTAATAAAAAGAGTTTATACTATACTTCTTTCTAATACTATTAGTGGATCCTCTAACCTTGACATTTATTTTTATTATTGTTTAATCCTCACATTAATCTTACATCTGAAAGTCCTCTTTAACTTATTATTATTATTATTATTATTATTATTATTATTATTTATAATTTATATAGTTAACTTCCCTATGGTTCGACCCGGGTCTTGCCGAGTTATTTATTACTTCGACACTCCTACATTTTGGAGAAGCCATCAATCTTTTTATCGTGTCACAACAATTCCTTGAGAGACTTCCACAAATATCATTCTTAGTAGTCTCCTCTGGGTAGTGTAATAATTTATGGGCTTCTTGTGCAGTCGGTGGTCATGGTGCTAAGGCATTGTGTGTTGTTAAGGGTGTTAAGACTTGTTAGGGTGGCAAGGTTTGATTCTGCCTCTGGGTTGCCAACATGGTCTGGGTAAGGAGTTGTACCTGACTAGTGAGTTGTTAAAGTTCTTGCTAGGTAGGAGTGTTCATGATAATGAATTGATTTGTCCCACATCATAGTTCAAGTAGGCATTGGTTGTGTGCCATGAAATGCCCTAAAAATGCTAAAAGCAAGTTTTAGAAAGCAATCGATGGCATTTTGATCAATCTTCCCACAAATAGCACCATTGATGATGTCCCAAAAAATCCAAGTAATTGAGAATAGAGCTCCCAAGTTAGATAGTTGGTTAATCAATTGGTCCTAGTAATCTCATTCATTCTCCTTAGCCAAGGTAGTTGATAGCTTATACTTTGTTAATTAATTAGTCCTAGTAATCTCATTCATTCATTCAATTGTTTAACATGTTTTAAACAAATTATGGTTGAACGAAAATTAATCTCAAAGAACCCCTGGTTGACATGTTTTGGTGAAACTTAAAACCCTTTAAAAGAACAATACCCCTTGTAAGAAAGAAATAAAACTTTCTTGATGTTTATAAAATGAGTAGTTGAAAAGTTAAAATTGAGCTCAAAGGACATCCAAGCTTTTAGAGATGAGAGGTACTAGGAAAACCGGGCTTTGGGTTTAAACCCGCACGTGCATGTTGACCCAACTTGGGTTTGAGTTTGTTGTAAAATAATATTGTATGCCATAAAAGGTAATTTTTTATCAATTGAATTCTTGACTCAGGCCTGGTCCATGAATTTTAATAAATTTTTTCATGAGCATTTTATGTAGATAGTTTTTTCAGCTAAAAAAAAAATAGATTTATAGTCATTATATTCAGATTTAATTTTTTATTTATGGTGGCTAATCAAAGGTTGAATGTTGAGAATTCATTATAAAAATAGGGTGAAGGAAAAGTTTAAAACAATGTCTTTTTCATGTTTTTATGCACTCTTCCTCACCTTATATTTTAATGTTTTCTTCTCTTTCTATGCTTTGGTTTTTCTTCCAAATCTAGAGCTTATGTTTTGTTAAGAGATACTTGTGTTACACAAACTTAATTTCAAAGACCTTGTTTAAAAGTGTATCTAAATTAAGGTGGTGTTGTTGGAATCTTAGGAAGCATAATGCAAACATTCTAGCTGCACAAGTAAAGAGCAATAAAGTCTTACGGACAAATAATTCAACCTTGACAACAACAAAAATTTCATTACTTAAAGTGATTTAATAAGTAAATGTCATTCTTTGTTTTAATTTAAGCATATCTGTTTTTATTTTTATTATTAGTATGTATGCCTAATATCAATTGCAAGTTTGGATTGATGCTTAATATGCATGCTAGTATTCTTTTATTATATTTATGTTGACAACATGTTTGACTTGAGTTTTATTTTTTTCATGATTATAGATTTAAAAATATAAGCATTTTAGGCTTTCTTTGAACTATTTGTATGTTTTTAATGCTCTTGTTATGATAAATTAAATATTTTACAACCAGAAATTCGCTTAATACCAACGGATTTACCGACATAATATTTCTATCGGCAATTTGAGGTCGAAATTACCAACAACATTTTTCCATCCGTAATTCGGTCGGTAACTGCCGATGGATAATGTCCGTCGGTAGTTACCAACCAAATTACGGAAGAAAAGTTCAGAATTAAAAAAAAAAATGCGGTCGCTGACGTGGAGGTTTTTTTTCGACGGAATCACCAACGAACTCAAAACGACAAGCCCATATAGTGACGTGACCGGTTCACCGTTAAACATACCAACGGAATCACCGACAGATTTGAAATGGCTGATCCGTGTGGTGATGTGTCTATTTTACCGACGGATACACCGACGGTAAAAGTTAATATAATTCCCTGCTGCCGACACTCTTCTCCCCTATTTCTCCTTCTTCTTCCTAATCCCAACTCTCCCAATCTGCAAACAACCAACACCCAAACAAAAATCTCCCTCATCTCAGCACAACAAGTTATATTTCTTGAAGTTTTGTGCACAGCATTCGTGTTTTGATTTTCCAACAGATTTATCAATTTTTGTAAGTAATTCTATCTTTTTAAATTTTAACATTTAAATGTCAATTTAATTTGTTGTTTTTTTTAGTATATGTATTTTGTTAGTAGATGTACATGTTTTATTGTTATTTCTGAAACAAACTTGTAGTATATGAATTTATAATTTTATATCTGTTGTGATTTGTTTTAGATTTTGTAAGATTGTATTTGTTTGTAAATCGTTAAAAACTTTATGGAATTACCGAATTACATGTGCTGTTTTGGGAATAATGAATAGCTTGCTTAATGGGTCCGTTTTAAGTTTTATCAATGGTATTGCGGTGTGGTAATTTTTGTAAATTTATATATATTAATTTGTACGTATGGACGTTAAATAAATGATCATAATGAATATTTAATATTTATGAGAAGTTGTAATTGGTTTGTTGGATAATCTCGAGGTAAAGTAATATTTTTGCAAGTTTATTTACCTAAATTAGTTAACTAATACATGATGTCATCATAATTTTGTAGAGGTTCGATATATATAAGTCATGGATAATCGTTCATGGATGTATCGAGATTTACCCCAAGGATTGCGGAGGATGGATTATTATAACGGGGTTCAGGGTTTTATTAATTTCGCAACATCTATTCCCAAAAATTTTACTAGAAACGGTATTAGGTGTCTATGTAGGAAGTGTTAAAATAAAAAGTGTCTGCATCCAGATGTTGTAATGATGCATCTTCTACACAAAGGGTTTATGGAGAATTACCAGTGTTGGTATGCACATGGAGAAGTATTTGTTAGTAAGAAGAGAATGAGAGAAACGGTGGTTGGGTCAACTTCTAGTGCTAGCAACGTGCATGAAACGACAAATGACAACACTAATCCTTACAGAAATATGGTTATGGATGCAATGAGAATGAATTAAGGTAATGTCAGTCAATGTCCAATCATAGAAGAAGAACCTAATGCAAATGCAGTTAGGTTTTTTGATTTGTTGAAAGATTCTGACGAACCATTATGAGATGGCTACACAAACCATAATAAATTATCAGTCGTGGCACATGTGTTCACCATCAAGTCAAATCACGGGCTGAGTGAGGTCCGATATGATAAAATTATTGAATGGGTGAGAAGCCCATGATGAAACCCCTAACTTCTACATGTTATACTACCTTAAAAATGCTGAGATGACCGGGTGCATGACATGCGGGCATTCCCGTTACGAACCCAAAACTAGCATGGGAAAGACTCTAATGGCCTATAAAAAACTTAGATACTTCCCGATCACACTTAGATTGTAAAGGTTATTCATGTCACCAAGGACTGCTGAGCACATAACATGGCACCAAGCACATGATGCGGTTAATGGTGTGATGCTGCATCCTTCTGACATCGCATCCTTCTAACGGCGTAGCGTGGAAACGCTTTAATAATGTGCATCCAGACTTTTCAGCTGAATCAAGGAATGGAAATGGACATCTTGGGTTGTGCACAGACGAATTCAACCCATGTGGGTCATTTGCTGCTCCCTATTCTTATTGGTCGGTCATACTCACAGTTTATATCTTGCCACCGGGAATGTGTATGAGGTCGGAGTTCATGTTCTTATCTACTGTCATACCCGGCCCAAGCAGCCTGGGGTGGAATATAGATGTTTGTCTTCGGCCGTTGATTGATGAGTTGGCGCAGTTGTGGTCCTCTAGAGCTTTGACTTACGATATATCAAGGAAACAAAATTTCCTTATGAGGGCGGCTTTGATATGGACTATCAATGATTTTCCAACTTATGGAATGCTTTCTGGTTGGAGCACACATGGGAAACTCACATGTCCATACTGCATGGAAAACAACAAGGCATTCACGCTAGCAAACGGAGGTAAAGCTTCTTTTTTTGACTGTCACCGTCGCTTCTTGCCACTTAATCACAGGTACAAAAAGAACATAAAAGATTTCTTTGTTGGTAGAGTTGAAAAAGATGTTGCATCTTCGTGTCTTTCTGGTGAAGAATTGCATGATGTTGTATTAGAGTACAGTAACATTGTGTTTGGCCCTTCAATCAGGTAAGCAAAAGTTTCCTGGTTTTGGTTTGACCCATAATTGGGTAAAGCAAAGTATCTTTTGGGAGCTTCCTTATTGGAAGGCCAATCTACTCCGCCATAACCTTAACGTCATGCACATTGAAAAGAACGTGTTTGAGAACATTTTCAACACCGTCATGGATGTGAAGGGGAAGACAAAGGACAACATCAAAGCTAGATTGGATATAGCTTTATACTATAACCGTAAAAATATGGAGTTGGTTTATGATGAGTCACGAGTCGCAAAACCAAGGGCAAGCTTCATGTTAGAGAAAAACGCACAACTGCTAGTCTACAAATGGCTTAAGAGTCTGCGTTTTCCGGATGGACATGCATCAAACATAAATCAAGGCTGGTTAATTATAGAGGACTACAGATTTGTATGGAATGAAGAGTCATGACTGCCACGTGTTCATGCAAACACTCATCCCATTAGCTTTTTTCAGTGATTTAATGCCAAAGGAATATGGGATGCACTGACGGAAATCAGTCATTTCTTCAGAGATATATGTTCCAGCAAGTTGAATGTTGAGCACATTGCGAGGCTTCAAACGAATATCATCGAGACACTATGCAAACTTGAGATGATATTCCCTCCATCATTTTTTGACTCAATAGAGCATCTCCCTATACATCTACTGTTCGAGGCAAAAGCTGGAGGACGGTCGAGTATAGATGGATGTACCCATTCGAATGGTTAGATATTTTA
The DNA here is from genome assembly GCF_005239225.2 of Populus alba. Lineage (NCBI taxonomy): Eukaryota > Viridiplantae > Streptophyta > Magnoliopsida > Malpighiales > Salicaceae > Populus > Populus alba. The sequence goes on along the minus strand of NC_133297.1, from coordinate 22,251,544 downwards.
TAGTTGCAATGTAATTCATATATAAAAGTATTTTCTATGTTTTTCTTATTGAAAATACTTGAATTGTAATTCAATGCAGGTACTTGTTTAATCTCAAGAAAAAGGTTAAGAAACAAGGCGCATGTTGAGCTTCGATATGTGAGGCCTATATTGTTGAGAGAGATCTCAATATTTATCTCGTACTATTTCGAACCTCATCTAAGAACAAGAATCAATCGCGTTCCATGGCATGATGATGGCGGTGAAGTGCCTTCCAGTGGGAAGTTGTCAATATTCTCCCAATACTGGATCGACCCACACCTAAAATATCGTAAAAGGAAGATATTTGTCGGAAATAGAATTCAAACAAGCACACAACTACGTTCTATTTAACTGTGATGAGCTGAGACCTTTTATTCAGTAAGTTTATATATGTGTAATACTAATTAAACTTTGTCAGTAATATACTGTTAATTATATATTGTAATATCATACACTCATTATCATTTGCAGGCAGCACCGACAATATTTGCTCTCCAATAACTCACAACTGACCGAATCCCAGATCTTTCAATTACAAGATGAACAATTCGCCACGTGGTTCAGAACACATGTAAGCACTATCACAAACTCATTCTAACTGTAAAATTACTGTACGTATGCATGTCATAACGAGATTCAAGTTCATTTACTGTTTATTGATGTACATTACATATATACAAGGTTTATCAAATGGGAAGGAGTGCGCCTAAGTCATTGTCTTCACTAAGCCTCGGGCCTGCAAGAAACGTTAAATGCTACAACGGGTATTTTGTCAATGGATATGTTTTCCATACTGAAGAATACGGGTAAGGAAGAAAGACATACAACTGCGGTGTTTATGTTAAGGGATCCAATAGTAGTGAGTTAGAAGTTGACTACTATGGTAGATTAGAAGAGGTCGTCGAACTGCAATATCATAGCGAGCAGAATAAAGTGTTTTTATTCAAATGTTATTGGTATGACACGACTAATAGAGGAATCAGAATTGATTCGCATTATGGTCTGGTCGAAATCAACTCAAAAGCTAGACACCGTAACATAAATGATGTCTTTGTTTTCGCAAAGCAATGTCAACAAGTTTATTACACATACACCACTTCATTTAGAAATGATCGATCAAGAGTTGATTGGTTGTCCGTTGTAAAAACAAAACCACGGGATCGTGTCGAGGTTGTTCAGGATGAGAACGAAGACACAAGTGTGCGAGATGAAGTCTTTCAAGTTAGTGAGTTGGTTAAACCATATTGAGTTGCTCCTTCGATTGAATTGGAAGAAAATTCAAATTTTCATGTTTCCGATGATAGTCTTATTGATGTTGACGTAGAGGAGTTGAACATTATTTTGAGCTCTAGCAGACAAGCAAATGTTGATGAAGAAGATGATATCCATATTGAAGATTATGACTATTTAATTGATGACAAAGAAGAAGAAAATTCTGATTAACTATCAAAACGAAGCCCTGTGTAAAACCCTTTTCTTCATGTAATTTACATTATGGATGATATATTTTGTAACACGAAATATATATTTATTGTTTAAGCACTGTTGCAATTGTTTTGTGCGATAGACAGTTTATCATTGAAGTTTTTGCAGGAAGGTAAATAGGAAATACAAACACCGACATAAATACCGACAGAATCATGTCCGTCGGGATCTCACAGAGAGTTTGAAAATAATTACAACAAAATACCACAATCACTGATGTAAATATCGATAGAATCATGTCCGTCGGCATCTCACAGAGAGTTCAAAAATAATTACAACAAAATACCACAATCACTGATGTCAATACCAATGGACTTATCGACGCCGATACCGACAGAAGATGTCCGTCGGTAATTTGTCAGTGGTCAAATTTTACCGGCACAAATATCGATGGAATGTGCGAATTCCAAAGGGTATGAATTGAATGCACCTCTAACCATGTCAGATTACCGATGGAATCATCGACGGACCGCGAAAAATATGGAGGGTAATTAAAAATTTTGGTGTGAAATTCAAAAATTACCGACGGATTTTTGACCTGTTATCGACGAATTTTAAAAAAAAATAATTTTTAATTGCTGTCGGTGAATCCGTAGGTGAATCTGCCCTATAAATTCCAGCGCCCGCCGCTTCGATTCATTTTTTCTTCTCCTCTGTTTTTCACCTCAAAATTTTGATTTTTTTCCTCTCAATCCTTCAAGGCTTTCAACTAGAATCTCTAGCAAGATTTGTTATGAATGTTCATCACATTAAAAGGTAAGTGTTTTTCTTCTATTTTACTTTATTTCATTTTTAGTTATTTTTACTTTTGTTATGTTTTTTGTTTTGGTTTCTTTTTTTGTAATGTAGATAAAGTTTTGAACTCAACACATATTAAGGTATGTATGTTTCTTTCCTAAAGTCTATAGTTTTTTTTTTTTTTTTGAATTTATTGAATATTTTTTTTTTTAGTGGCATAATTGTTATTAGTTAATTTGTTGAATGTTTGTTGTTAATGTTGAATTTAGTTGTTAATGTTGAATTTAACTTAGAATTAGTAAT